>NW_006408840.1:1957586-1975550 GCF_000296735.1 Chrysochloris asiatica
CCCTACCTGCAAGCCCTCCAATCCTCCAAATATTCCTTTATATGTGTTTCAGAGTTCCAGCACCATCGGGGGATCCTGCTTGGTCTGGCATTCTGTGTTGTTACAGACGGAGCTCCTCACTGCACATCTACCCAATCCACCATCTTGATTGCAACCATTAGTAGGTCCTTTTAATTCAGCCCTTACAAGGCTGCAAAGCTTATGAGAGGTGAGAAGCAAAGGATCTCCAATAGTCAACAAGCCCTAAAACTCTCTGTAACTGTTTTTGGGTAGGGTAGGCTTGATTTTTATATATAATCCCCTTAGGAATAACCTTTGTCTTACCTGATCACACAACTTGTAAGAATTTGACAGATAAGCCATGTCCCTGAAGTTTGCTCACATTGAAAACCGAGGTATATTCTTTCAGGTGTTCCAGGGCATGGTAGCTTCCAAGTCTGTAAAACAATAACTGGTTAATAGAACATCATTAATACAGCCATACTGTTGGGGGTCTTTGCCACTTATTTAGGTCACCAGCTACCATCCCATGGCAGAAGATCAGACTGCATAAGCACCTCTGTGGGAGCACAGTGAATGTTCCCTGATGACCCTCCCAAGTAAAGGCAAACTGATCTTGACTATCAGTTGCAATGTTAATAGAAAAGAAAACATTCACAAGGTAGGCTATAAAGTGGTAAGTACCCAACTCAGAGCTCAATCAGTCCATTATTTCTGCCACAGACAATATTGCAGCATGTATTGGGAGAATTACCTGATTACCCAGTAATCCACTGTCATCCTTCATGTCCCATTCAGATTCCTTGCCAGCCAAACAGGGGAATTGTTGCCCTATGGGTGACCATCAAGATCCTCCTCTTTTCCCCCAGGGATGCAGTATTGTTTTGTGCTAGTTACTCATCGCAACTCTAGGTGGACAAGGGAAGGATGATTCACATATCCTTGGACTACTGCCTTGACCACCCATACTCGTAGTTGAAATTCTATGGCTGTAATATTCAGCCACAGCCCTTGTATACATCAATACCCAATATACACTCAGGTATGTGGGAAATGTATACTTTATAAACCTTTGGGGACAACCAGCTGATAGCAAGGATGACTTGTTCCCTTTTTAGCTTTATACTGTAGTCAATATGTACATCAATATATGCATAAAGAATCTGCAAGTTAATTTTAAAAAGTCAATTAAAAATTATGGTTACTGTTTTTGGAAATCTTTATAGATTTTCTTGAAAGACACAGGATGATTGAGGAGATGCTTTGAAGAAATAGTGAGAAAATTACATCCTGCATTGCAAATAAAAAGGTCAAGTAAGTTGTGCAGAGGCACATTTTCCATCACAACAATGCTTCTACTTACTCTTTGAGGATAAGTCCCTTGAGGATGCAAAATCTGCCATATTGATACACTATAAATTGAAGAGCTAAAAATTCTTAGGGAAAGGGCTGTAGTTGTTATGTTGTTCAGGTCAGTTCCAACTCTTAATGACCCTGTATAGAGATTCCAAGGAGCAGCTGGTGAGTTTGAACCACATACTTTGTGGTTCAACCTGATCTTTCAGTCATGGGCTTCATCCCACAGCACCACACCAGGACTCCTAGGGAAAGTATTAGAGATAGGAAAACTGCCTTAGAAGTTTATAGACTTAGATGGAGTATTAGCAAGAAATAATAGCTTCACATTTTGATATTTTTTTGTTTTATAAAGGTTTATATTATTTTATACCTCCACCCATCTATCAGCTTGTTTTACAGTGTTGACTTGCATGTTTCTATGATACAGGAAGCTATACCACCAGTAATTTAAGTACCAGCAGAAGCACACATGATGAACAGGTTTCAGTGGAGCTTGCAGAGTAAGAAATACTGAGAAGAAGTAGAGTTGGACTACTGCTGAATGTTTGGCCACTGAAAACCTCATAATTAGCAGTGGAACAATATCAGATATAGTGCTGGAAGATAAAAACACTATAAATAGTACCAGAATTTTATCAAATATAGTGCTGGAAGATGAATACCTCAGGTTGGAAGACTCACAAAATATGACCAAATAAGAATTGCCTCCTGATGATACCTGGGGCACTTGAGCCAAGAGTCAGTTACATAGCCACAGAGGACTAGAGTAGAGAGTGAAGCATCCAGCTGATAAGAAGAGAGGGCATATGCATATGCAGATAATATCCACTTGACCTGGCTTCAATGACTGGATGATCAGAGCTCATTTGAAGAAGAAAGAAGAGAGAAAAAAAGCGTAATCTGATACAATTTGATGGACTTGACCTACACCTATGGATGCAGTAGCTTAAAAGAGGGAAGAAGTCTTTACAGCGAGGATCATTCCCACCCTCTCCATACACAGAGTAGACAGGGATGGGCAACTTGGACATTGGCTACCCAAAATGGGGGGGGGAGGGAGGGGCTACAAAGGCAAGAAGTGACTGGCTTAAAAGAGTTCAAGAGGGAGCCTAGATCCAGAGGGTGCAGAGGAAGGTAGAATCTCCACTGAGTAGTATCCAATCTGTCTGGGCAGGGCTGATGAAAGGAGATGGGGATAGCTCTCTTGTGGAACAATAGTGAATAAATGTAATCAGAAATGACTGTGAGGGTTGGAAATGTAAAGGTAGAAATTTTGTAGCAAAAGGAGGGCAGTGACTGACTTTACAGTCTAGGAACGGAGGTCCCTGGGCCCATCAAAGGAGAAGAGCAGAGTGCGGTACCCTATCCAGAGAAAGAGTGATGCCAGATATGGAGGCAGAGATGGTGATGTGGAGAGATGGAGCAGCTGGGGACTTTAGACCCAGAGAGGGAGAAGGGCTGTGTGTTGATGACTGGGAGGGGTGGGGGGAAGGGTCAGGCTTGCAGGATTGATGATGCATGGACGAGATTGTAACTATGGCAAAGAAATGAAATATTAGAGGATGAATGTAAAGCTAATGTTCTCCCATGTAAACTATCACATAATTCACAATAAAACATTAACTTGACTACTGAAAACAGAGTGGACCATGATGACATGAATGGAGTAAAACTTTTGGGCCCTTTATTTGCTGATGGAATACAACTGAAAATAATGAGAAATAGCTGCAAACATCCATTAATAATCAGAACATGTACAAAATATAAATTTAGGAAATTTGAAAATTAGAAATGAAATGGAATGCCTAAAGATCAGTAGCATAGGCAACGGTGAGATGAAATGGATGGGTATTGACCATTCAGATTTGATTAATTGGACACTAATGACTGAAGACCTGAACATCAAGAACATCATGCAGGAAGAAAGCATAAGTTCATTAAGAACTCAAGAAAGAAGGAAAAGATCAAAATGATGTCAGAAGAGGCTCTGAAACTTGCTCTCCACCATAGACAACATGAAGAGTTAAAAGAGTGGAATAGAAAGTTTCAAAGGACAGCGCAAGAAGACAATGTCAAATATTATAACAAAATGTGTGAAGACATGGAAATAGAAAACCAAAAGGGAAGAACATGCTCAGCATTGGTCAAGTTGAGGGAAATGAAGAAAAAATTCTACCTTCAATTTGCAATGTTGAAGGATTCTATGAGCAAAGCATTGAATGGTGCAGAAAGCATTAAAAGATGATGGAAGGAATACAGAGTTACTGCACCAAAAAGAATGGTTGATACTCAAGCATTTCACAAGGTAGCATATGATCTACAGCCAATGATACTGAAGAAAGTAGTGCAATTTTCAGTGAAGGCAATGGCAAAGAACATGGTTATGGGAATTGATGGAATACAAATTTAAGTATTTAAATTCATGTGGCACTTAGGGCACTCACTCATTAATGCCAAGAAAATTGCAAGTCAGCTACCTGGCCAACTGATTGGATGTGATCCATATTTTTTCCCATTCTACAGAATGCACAAATCATCAGACAAAATTATTAGCATAGTAAACAGGTAAAATTTCACTACATGGAGTATACAAGAAAAATTTTACTACATTGAGATCTGCCAGAGGTTCCAATCAGATTCAGACTAGAATGTAGAATGAGGGCTCCTATTACTGATGTTAGGTGTATCTTGGCTGAAAGCAGAAAATACCAAAAAGATGTTTACCTGTGTTTTATTGAGTACACAAAGGTTTCTGATTGTGTGGATCATGACAAGCTATGGACAACAATGTGGAGAATGAATACTCTAGAACAGTTAATTGTGCTCATGTGGAACTTGTAAACAGACCAAGAAGCAGTAGATAGAATAGAAAATTGTGATATTGAATGGGTTTATGTGTGTGCCAGGTTTATATTCTATCACCATATTTATTCTATCTGTATGACGATAGCATAATCTGAGAAGCTGGGTTCTATGTAGAAAAATGTGGCATCAGGATTGGAGGAAGACTCATTAACAAACTATGATATGCAGATGATACAGCTTTGATTGCTGAAAGTAAAGAGAATTTAAAATATTTACTGATGAACAGAAGATCATAGATGACAGCCTTTGGTCTGGATTGCATCTGAATTTAAAGAAAACAAATATTACCACTGGACCAATAAACAACATCTATATAAATGGGGAAAAGTTTGAAGTTGTCAAATACTTCATTTTGCTCTGATCAGCCATCAACACCCATGGAAGCAGCAGTCAAGAAATCAATTATTGCATTATATAAACCTGCTACGTAAGACCTCTTTAAAGTGTTCAAAAGCAAAGATGTCAGTTTGAGGACTAAGGTGAGCCTAACCTAAGCCATCATATTTTCTATAACCTCACATGCATGTCAAAGTCGGAAAAAAAAGTAAAGAAGACCATAGAAGGATTGAAATACTTACTGGTGATGCAGTATCCACCATCACAGCCATACACCACAGTTAAATACATGACAGAAAAGTGATGTTTTTCATGTATATCATAGATCATTTTAGTTTGCTTAGGGTAGTTCCCTGCTGATGTGCTGTTTCATTTTTTAAATTATCTTCAAGAAAATTTTATTTGTAGAAGATATTAATTCCATAAATCCTATTAGAATCAATATTTGCTTTTCAACAAAACTATATAGCAGATGATTTATACACAAAGGGTTTTATATTCAAAGAAAGGAGAAATGAATAGTATATACTGAAAAATTAGAATTTACTCTTTTCAAGATTACATTTGAAAATATTTAGTAAATTTCTAAGTTACACTTAGGTATGAGTATATGTTTATGCAATTGTCTATAGAGAAAAAAATTCTTGTCTTCCTGTGACACTGTAGGATAAGCACTCCAAGGTCACCAACCTCTACTCAGAAACCCTAAATAGGGTTGTTATGAGTTGGAACTGACTTAATGGCACTTAACAACAATAGTTGAGGAAACATTAAAAAGCATTAAAACATAAACACTTGATTAACCATATACACCATGTACATATATATTCATTATTCTATTGAGTTTAATTTTATTGTATCTATAGACTTAAAATTTAAACTCAAAAAGATGTTTCCAAATCCTTTATAGAGCAGTTTTTTTTCTTCCAGTTTTTCCATTATATTGAAGGTCTCACTGGTTCTAACATAATTTGTCATTTTTAAACTGTATGTTTCCAAGCAATTGGCAAAATTATTTCTAATCCAGATCTGCTGCTCAGAGAATCCACCTTTGAGTAATATATCACAATGGTGTCTTTGCTGTAAAGATTTATTACTTCAACACTGCAGCAGTGTGACAATTCCAATGATGTATAAAAGAATCCATCATGAATGATAAATATTTCTGTATTCATAAAGAGTTGTGCACTTGCTAAAGAAGAATGAGACTTAGAAAACAAAGCAGGTTCAGCTCCTTTGGAAGATATTGTCAGTCTTTAAGAAGTCTACAGTGCATTTATTTACTATTTATTTTATTTCATTGAGTTTTGGTGAATATTCACAGCATGTTAGGTTTCTACTTCACAGCTTCCAAATAAATTGTTCAGTGACATTAGTTATTTTTATAATAATGTGTTAATATTATTTTTGTGTTTTGTTTGTTCTGTTTCCAGTACTCTAATTTTCCTGCTGCTTTTGTCCTCTCATCTTTACTTTTGAGGAATTCTTATGATCTTTTGTTCTTATACTGATGGTCTTGTGTAGGGCATCAAACTTGTGGCTAATTTCCCTTATTTCAATTGCCACTCTGCTATTTCATTCAAAAGTAATTTCAGTGTAGAGTCAGTTCTATGCTTAGAGAGTGTCTCAGGTGACAGTGTCAAATGGTCTTCTACTCTCTATTCTTCTAGTTTGTTTGGTTTGGTTTTTGTTTTAAATAAATTGATTTCTGTTCCACATTTTTCTCTAATTCTAACAAGAATCAGCTATTCAGGGTAAATAAAACTGTAGTGGTGGTTGTGGTGGTTATGTGCTGTGAAGTCGGTTCCGACTCATAGTGACCCTGTACAGGGTTTCTGAGGCTGTACATCTTTACGGGAGCAGAAAGCCTCATCTTTCTCCCACAAAACACCTGGTAGTTTTGAACTGCTGACCTTGCGGTTCACAGTCTGATTTGTAACCACTAGGCTACCAGAGTTTCTTAGATAAAACTGTAGACCTTGAATATAGGTGTCTTCTCTACACTTTTGGTCATCTATTTAAGGTTTTGCCCTTGGTGAGACTCATAGTTGTGTCTTAGAGCTTAGATGGCCACTTGTGTTTGAGACCCCTGACGGTACTCAAGCCACTAGGATGCATAACATAATTTTTGTAAACTTTGTTGTGTCAGCTGACTGAGTTGTCCCACGAGATGGTTCTTCTAAAGCTTCAAACCCAGAAAACCAACGTTGGAAGTTGGTGAGCTATGTCTGAGAATTATTCATATTTGCATTTCTATGAATACTTGTGCCTGTACCCACATATTTGCATCCTGGTATGACTCTGTATGACTCTGTAGGAGCTCTGGTAGTGTAGTGGTTACGAATCGGGCTGCAAACCTTAAGGTCAGCGGTTCGAAACTACCAGGTGTTCTGCGGGAGAAAGATGAGGCTTTCTACTCCCGTAAGGATTTACACCCTCGGAAACCCTGTACAGGGTCGCTATGGGTCAGAACCGACTCGACGGCACTTAACAACAACAACAACATGACTCTGTAGTATAAATGTTGGACCACAATGTAGTTTGAACCATTAAGATCAGTGGTTCAAACTCACCAGCTGTTCCTTGGAAACCCTATGCAGGGGTGCTGTGTGTCAAAAACAACTCAATGACACTTAACAATAACAATATAGATACTTCTGGAGTCCTGATGTGGTGTTGTAGGATAAGTACTGGACTACAAACAACTGGATCAAATCCACAAACCACTCCTTGTTTGGAAACCACATACAATGTCTGTATGACCCGATTGAATACCACTTAACAACAGCAATAAATACTTTCTATCTTTTACACCCTACATATGCATCTGGTTGTCTATACTCATCCATATATGCTCAAATGCCCATTATTACTTCACATTGTGCTATGCTTACTAAATTTAAAATAGAAATAGTTGAGACTTTACAAACTGTAGTCAGTTTGTTGCTTTTATATTGCTGTGCTGTGAGAGGCTATGACACTGGCATATCATATATCAGTAACTTTACTCATGGTAGAAAGGTTTCAGCTACGCTTCTAGAAAAAGGAAAACTAAGAATGACCTGGTGCAGCACTGTGGGTTGATGCACCAGACTGCAAATCCATTTTCACTGCAAGCTTGGTGGTTCAAGCTCACCAGCTCTTCCTTGGAAACCTAATATAGATTTGCTATGGATCAAAATTGACTCGATGGCACTTAACAACAACAACAAAGAATGATCTGGTGATCTACTTCTAAAAATAATTGGTCAGTGAAAACCAATAACTATCATTGCCTAATGCAATGCCAAAAGATTAGCCACTAAGGTTAGAAGCCCCTCAAAATATGACTGGGGTAAGATTGCCAACTCAAAATGGAGTGAACCTTAATGATGTAGAAATAGTAAGCCTTTCAGGAACTTCATGTGAGGATGGAGCATAACTCAAAATGAGAGAAACCATTTCAAACATCCAGTGAAAATCAAATACTTTATATAGCCTCACCTCTGGGTCAATAAATAACATCAACATAAATGGAAGAAATATTGAAGCTGTCAAAGACTTCATTTTGCTCAGAGCAGCCATCAACACTCATGGAAAGAAAGTCAAGAAATCAAATGATGCATAGAATTAGGCAAATCTGTTGCACAAGAACTCTTAAAAGAGTTCAAGAGCAAAGAGGACTGAGGTGCACCTGAAACAAGCCATGGTATTTTCAATAACTTCATATGCATGTGAAAATTGAAAAATGAATAAGGAAGAATTGATTTATTTGAGTTTTGGTGTTGATGGAGAATACTGAAAGTACTAAAGACTGACAAAGAAACAAACAAATATATGTTGGAAGATATATAACCAGAATGCTACTTAGAAGCCGGGATGATGACACTTTGTCTCTCATACTTCAGACAGATTATCAAGAGGGACAGATTCCTGAGGAGGAGATCATGCTTGGTAAAGTGGAGAGTCGATAAAAAAGAGAAGACCCTCAATGAGATGGCTTGGCAAAGTGGCAGCAATAATGGGCTCAAGGATAGCAACGATATAGGACCAGGCAGAGTTTCATTCTGTTGTGCATAGGGTTGCTGAGTTGGTGCTGACTCGATGGCACCTAGAAACAACAATGACCTAATTAACACCCAATCATATTTGAAATCTCATCTAAGTTGATTCTTCAATTTGAAAACAGTCCATGACTCCTTGAATTATGTTATATCCCTTGATTACACTCTTTCATTGATATATACTTCTATTTTGTTGAAATTACTTTAATTACAATTTTACATTTGCTTATAAAATTATTAGTCTATGTTTTTACTTCCTTTAAGATCCCTGTGTGGCACAAGTGATTTTCTCTTGGCTACAAACTGAAAGGTTGGTGGTTTAAATCTGTCCAGTAGCACTGTGAAAGAAGTCTTTTGATCTATTTATATATTATTGCCATTCAAAGTCCTGTGGTGTGCAGTTCTTATCTTAAGCGCATGGAGTCATCAAAAGTATGAATTGATTTCATGGCAACAGATTTTTGTTGGGTATTCATCTGTTAAAAAGAATAGTAATGATCATAATAAAGTAATAATGAATAAAATAACATAAGAAATAATCCTTAGCACACAAAAACAGACAAACTGAAGTAAATCATGGTGGGAAATAGTTTATTATATGTTGGGGAAAGGACCTACTTTTATCCTAGGCAAGATGGCCTTTGTTTTGGGATATGGAGTAACTGTGATACTTTGTTCTAAGACTCTCAGCCACACCTGAGGATGTATACTGCTGAGTAGGGGCTGACTACCACAAAAATACTTATTTGACAGGTCTTAGTAAATTATTCTTAGAAGGCATGATTTAGTCCACTAAGCAGGACTGACCAATAATAGCCCTGTACCTACTTGACAAGAATATCTTTTATTGGAGGGTAGTTCATCCCTTGGGAAATGGAAGCTGCATATTGAATACCCTCCTAGACCTCACCCTAGGCATCTCTTCATTTCTATCATTTTTTGTTGTACTAAATTTTTTGTCCTAAGTTTAAAATGCCTTGTGAGGATTTTGAGTCATTCTAACAAATTAACAATCCCTAACAATCTCTAAGGGGTATTAGGAGTCCTGGTGTGATGCTGTGGGTTAATGCGCCAGACTGCAAAGCTGTTTGAATTGCAAGGTCAACAATTCAAGCTCACCAGCTGCTCCTGAGAAACCCTACACAGGGTCGCTATGGATTGGAATCAATTTGACGGCACTTCACAACAACAACAAAGGGGTATTAGGTATTAGGTCAAAAAGGACTCCTGAGCTCTCAATTAGTATACTGAATTAGTGGTGCAAAATCTTCCAAAAATTGGTGAACAGTAGGTGCAGTACAGTGAATTATTCAATATGACTCTTATAGTTTTCATCTTTATACTATTGTTAAGTACTATCAAGCAGTTCTGAGTCATAGAGACACTGTATAGGGTTTACAAGAGCAACTGGTGGGTTTAAACTACTGACCTTATCCTACAGTGCCACACAAAGAATCCTACTAAGTGACTAGGTTATTCTTAGGACCATCAAGTCAGTACTGACCCATAGAGACCCTGTATAGGGTTCTGAGAAGCTGCTGCTAAGTTTGAACTGCCAACCTTGAAGTTTAAATCAACTTTATGGTCTAGTGCTTATCCTACAGCATCACACCAGGACACCAAGTGGCTAGGTAAGACTACGCAAATGTGAAGTGCTTGTAGTCCACTAAGGGAATTGGCTAGCTTGTTAACAATGCAAAGGAAGTGTGTGTAGAACCATTCCAATAAGGTATATGGAACCCTCATGTGGGAATTGCTCAGTTTTGCCATCCTGTTAGGCTTAAAATAAACCATCCCACAGGTGGAAAGGGTGATATCATGACCATTAAGAACTAATAGTCAGAACTCAACATTTCTGGGCTTAACCTCTTCACCCTGTGAAACAGAAAGAGAGCTGTAATGTCTTGCAGAGATAGTGAGAAATATGAGAAGTAGTGGCAGAGAAACAAGAGAAGCTGAACCAGTAGACCAGCAGTGACTTCTGGTGTCATGGAGTGAGAAAGCTGAGCATCTTTAGGCAGGAGGTTTGCTGACAGGATGGGGTGCCTCCAGAAACTTGGTGGAGCTAAATTTAGTGACCCATAAAATTAGAAATAAGCACTTTTGGGCCAACAGTTCCTGGTTGTGTGAATACCTCTGAGAACTTATTGGCAGAGCTAAAAGAGATTTGTAGCACTTGTCCAAGCAGGTTAAAGACCAATAGGATATAGGCCAAAAGGCTGAGTGTCAGAGAGAGGTGTGTCTTTAGGCACTGATGAGAAGAGATTATCTTGATTGAAGAACTATAAATTGAGTCATTTCTGATCCTATATTATATGGATCATTACTATTATTATTTCTCTAATAAACTCCATAATCATGAGTATTTTCTATGAGTCTGTGTAGATAATTGCAATCAATTATCAAATACGTCAGAGAAGTAGAGAGTGCTATGGGAGTGTGACCATTAGTGTCAGAAATATGCAAAAGGTTAGAGGGTAGTCATAGGAATCAGCCTTGAGTTGTTGATCCTTATTCTCCTCCCCTCTTATAAATTAGAAGGGATTAGATTCTACCACTATGCCACTTTACAACAGGATACAAATTTGAGTTTCATATGGATTCTCCAAAATTATGGTTGGTATTCAGCTATTTAGCAGTCTGAAGGACGGTGACCTTTTAACTTGTTAGCTCTCAATTAGTTTGACGTTAGAGCGTGTCAGAGTGTTGGCTGGAGATAAAGTTGGGAAGAGAGAAAGTTAAGAATTGGATTCATGCTTACTGCACAATGACTTCAGACACTGCTTCAGGAGGACATCTCTTCCTCCTGAAGATCATCTCTGGACCATAACATATTAAATAGTCCAATTTACTTGACATCCAAATTTCTACTTAGTTAAATACAAGATAACTTAAGCTGTTACAAGAAAATTATTGTTGCACAGTCAAAAACCAAGATATGTGAAATTAACAAACAATTATGTTTCATTAAACCATGCTTCATTGATTGAATTCTTACAATGTATGTATCTGTCTATTGGAGTCCTGGTGAGGTAATATAAGATAGGCATAATGTTTGCAGTTCAATCTCACCAACCACTCCTTGGAAACCTTATACAGGGTTGCTATGTGTCAGAACAGACTGGATGGCACTTTAAAACAACAACAAATCTATCAATAAATTGATAAGATTGCTCAGTTTTTCTGTTTTATGTCTATATCCTGAATCTAAAAGTTCACTTTAATTTGGTAAAATATGTGACTATGTTCCAAAGGAATATTTTGCCTGAGCAATTTAAATTGAAGAGTTAAATATTCTTTTATTCCTTAAAGTAGTTCTTCCTCTATCTAATACAATCTACTTCTATAAGAACCTACATAACAGAGACTTCACAGTTGAATTACCAGGATATGTTTTCACTTTTACACATGTTGAAGGCTTTTTCTTTTAATTCCATGCCCTTTTCTACTGATGTGATCAGATCTTCTTTATATTTTTGATAAAACAGAAGAAAAGCCTATGTTTAGAAATTACCATTTATATTTTTCCCAGACTATCTTCTCCAAGAGAAATATAATTTCCCACTATTGATTCAGATCTGTTTCCCAAAAGAGTCTTTAAGGAGTGACATTGGCTTTATGGCTGCAAATGTTGTACTCACTAGAGATTTCTTTTTGGACAACTTTGCCTTAAATTGCAAAACGAATCTTGAAGAAACTTAAAGAGCATTAATATACAATGAGATGCAATAGAGATGGAGGTTCTTTTTAAAGATGCAAAAACTCATAAAGAGCTGCCAAACCTACTTACACTAAAAAGAAGTGAGAAAAATGTAGACTACCTCCTGAGCTTTCAAAAACCATCAGACACTCAATACGTAATAATAGCTGAACATATTCACTGTACTTAAAGCCTATATAAAAAGAAGTGTAAAGAGAAATTTGAATTAAAGAAGATTCTGTGAAATTTGCCTAAGTACAGAATGCACATCTATTTTGAATTTTCTTGCTTTTATTTAAGACAAGTGGCAGATAATTTCACAGCTGTCAGTTAATGCACATAATGAAAGTCTTATAAAAGGATGAAAGCACAGAGTTGTATTCATGCTCCCCTAGTATGTAAAATAAATTCAAAAGCATGTCAAGATCTGGTATGAAGTGAAAAATGGAAGAACGCTTTGGTTTAGCAATTTGTGTATGGGGGTGGGGAATGAATACTAACCCCCTTTTTTCCCTATACATGAAAATCAATAGGGTTGATAGAGCACTGACTCTTTTTAAGTCTTAAGAACTTCATTTTATGGCACTTTATCTGACAGTGGGCCAACTTTAATTAATTGTTTTGAAATACTTTGTCTTTTAAATTTAATACCAATCCTGAAATTCTTTTAAAGTAGCATTTTATTGTGTTTTAAGTGAAATTTTATACAGTAAATTTAGATTCCCCTTCAACAATTTCTATAGAAATTATTCTATGCCATTTGTTACAAATTTGCTATGTGTCAGCATTTTGATAATTTCCATTCTGTTTGTTCTGTTCCATTGATTAAGCTTCCCTTTCCACTCTTACCCTTGTCATCTTAGTTTTTTGGTAAAAGTTCATCATTTATTTTTCATATAGTTCATTGTTTAAGGGAGCACATTACTTATGGGTGATTTTTATAGTTTAATTCTAAATTTATCTGAAAAATGACCTGCAGAAATAAGTTCAAAGTATATTTTCAGGCTGTCGTCTTGGGAGGTTCTCTAGTTTCTATCAATCTAGTAGGTCTGGACATTTATTTTTTAGGAATTTGAGTTTTATTTTACATTCCCCCCTCCCCATTCTATTCATGAGCTTCTATTGTGTTCTTAGTCAAAATGGTCAGTAAGTTCTGAAATTCTCTAATTTTTTTTGAAATTGTTGATATTTTTTATCTAAGGATAAATAAATACCTTATCAAACAGGAAGTGGAAGTAAAAATAGGTGCATAAACAAGAAAATTGACACTGTTTACTTAAGTTAACCAAATGCAAAGTTTATTGTTGCTATTAGTCACCATCAAATTGATTCCAATTCATGGAGACCCCAAATGTGCAGAGGAGATCTACTCCATTGGGTTTTCAAGGCTGTGACTTGTTAGAAGCTAGTCACCAGACCTTTCTTCCAAGATACTTCTGGGTGGGTTTGAACTGCCAATATTCAGTAGTAGAGTGATTGACTATATCTTCTATGTTCCAGCACCTGTACACATATTCCCAATAAAAATGAGTATTTACATGTTTATCAAAGCACATGCACAAGGATGCTTAGATTCACAATAGTCAATGATTAGAAAGGGCCCAAAAATCTATGAAGAGTGTAATTTGCAACCTAATTACCATCTATTCATACAATGAGTAATAGTAACAAAGTAATTGAACTACTGTTATATGCAAAAATATACATTTACATACTTAATGTTGAGATAGGAGCCCTGGTGTATTGGTGTAGAATAAAGCACTAGACTGCAAGGTCTGTTTGAACCACAAGGTTGGCAGTTCAAACACCAGTTGTTTCTTGGAAACCCTATATAAGGCTACTATGAGTCAGAAATGACAGAACAGCACTTTACAACAACAACATCTTGAGAGAAAAAAATAGGAAAGCAAACAAATACTGATTATTTAATTAAGGTTTAAAGTTAACATTTTATTTTGGTAGTGAGAATATTCTTACCTTAGGGAGGAGGAAGCTCCAGTGCGGCTCATTGCATTATCTAGATTATGTCTGTAAAAGTGTATTCGCTTTGTGAAAAGAGATAGATATGCACACCCATGCTATACATATAGTTCTGTGTTTGGATTTTACATTTTCAGCATTGACTTAAAAAAAAAAAATGCCTTATGCAACCCTCCAAAAAGAGATTATAAATGCTTCATCTTTGTGGTCTTCTGATAAATGGTGAAAAAGTGAACATACACATAGAAATCTGTCATCATTTTGTCAGTCCGTTTGATATACTGTGGTGACTTGCATGTTGCTGTGATTCTGGAAGCTATCTACCAGCATTTTAAAAACCAGCATGGTCACCCATGGTGGCCAGTTTTAGATGAGATTACAAACTAAGAAAGACTAGGAGGAAGGAGACAAGGGTTATTTCTGAATGTTTAGTCACTGAAAACCTTATGAAAAGCTGTGAAGCACTGTCAGATAGCACCAGTATATTGAATATTGAAATGTGACAAAGAACACTAGAATATTGTCAGATATAGTGCTAGAAAATGAGCCCCTAGGGTTAGAAGGCACTCAAAATACAACTGGGGAAAAGCTGCCTCCACAAAGTATGTTTACCATGGTGAAACGAATGGAGTACAGTTACAGGACCTTCATTTGTTGAGCTCAAAATGTGCAGAAACAGCTGGAAATATCTATTAATAATTTGAAAATAAAATGTATGCAATATGAATCTAGAAAAATTGGATATTGTCAAAATGAAATGTAATGCATAAACATTGATATCCTAGGCAGGGGTGAATTGAAATGGACTCACATTGTCTATTTTGCATTTGACAATCACATGATTTTCTATGTGGGGAATGACAAATTGAAGAGGAATAGCATTGCATTCATCATCAATGAATACATTTTAAGATCTATCTTGAAGTACAGTGATTTCTATGATAAGATAATACCATATTCCTACAAGGAAGACCAGAGAATGCAACTATTATTCAAATGTATGCACCAACAACTAAAGTCAATGAAGATCAAATTGAAGAATTTTACCTACTTCTTCAATCTGAAATTGATTAAACATTCATTCCAGATATATTGATAACTACTGGTGATTCAAAAGTAAAGGTTGGAAACAAGGAGGAAAGATCAGTCTTTGGAAAATATGCCCTTAGTGATAGAAACTATGTTAGTGATCACATGATAAAATTTTTCAAGACTAGAAGATAATTATACACATGAACCTCACCAGATGGAATACACAGAAGTCAAATTAAATACATCTGTGGAAAGAGATGACTGAAAAGCTCCATACTATCAGCCAAAACAAGGAGAGGGACAGATTGTAGAAAAGATCAATTGCTCATATGCAAATTCAGACTGAAGCTGAAGAAAATTAAAACAAGTCCACAAGAGCCTAAGTATGCCCTTGAATGTATTGCACCTGAATCTAGAGATCATCTGAAGAACAGATTTGATGTATGCGACACTAAAGACTGAAGAGTTGTGGGGTGACATCACAATCTTCATACAGGAAGAAAGCAAAAAGTCATTAAGAAGACAAGAAAGATGGAAAAGACCAAAATGGATGTCATAAGAGACTCTGAAACTTGCTCTCTGGCTTAGAAATGCTAAAGCAAATAAAAGATATGAGGAGGCAAAAGTGATGAATAGAAATTTTCAAAGGGCAGCTCAAGTAGGCAAAGTCAAATATACTGAAATGTGCTAATATCTGGAGTTAAAAAACTAAAAAAGAACACTTTCAGAATTTTTCTAGCTGAGAGACTGGAGAAAAAATTCAAGGTTCAACTTGAAATAATGAAATATACCATGGGCAAAATATTGAACGATGCAGCAAGTACCAAAAGAAGATGGAAGGAATACACAGAGTCACTGTAACAAAAGGAAATGGTCGATGTTCAATTATTTCAAGAGGTAGCATATGATCAAGAGCCAATGATATGGAAAGAAGTCCAAGGTGCACTGGAGGCATTGGCAAAAAACAAGGCTCCAGGAATTAATGGGATACAAATTGAAATGTTTAAACAAACTGATGTGTCACTGGAGGTACTCACTCATCTATGCCAAGAAATTTATAAGACACCTAGTTATCCCACTGATTTGAAGAGATACATATTTGTGCCCATTCCAAAGAGAGATGACCCAAGGGAATATGGAAATCATTAAACAGTATCATTAATATCACATGCAAGTAAAAATTTGCTAAAGATAACTCAAGATTAGATAACACAAGAAATTAGGCACAGATAAGTCAAGTCTTATGATAGTAAGTGGTGCTACCAACATTATTGTTAAGCTATTTTTTTTCTCTTCTACTCTGCAACAGTTCCTTACTATTCCAAATAATGAAAATTTGATATTTGATGCTGTTTAGAAGAAAGAAATAAAGCACTGTTTCTTTGCTAAGAAATAGGGAATCTGTAAATAATGTTCATGAATATGCAGTTGTTATTTTAGTGCAAATATACACCAGAATAAAACATGATAATGCCCATTTTTTTCTTCCTGCACTTTAAGCAGCTCTAAAAACAATAAATAAAATAATTAATACTTGCACTGCATTTGAACATATTTGATATACTATTTTCAGTATACATGGTTGGAAACTATTGGGAGTGGCATCATGAAAGAATAGTTTACCAAACTAAGTTTCAGTTTTGATAAGTATCAATAAACATGTAAAAATACATTCACATTCATCAGTACTGTTGTTATGTTTTTATTTTGTAAAAGTTAATAATTCATTTGCTAAAGACACCTGTCTTTTTTTTCAGTCTTGAAATGTTTTATTTAGTTCTATTTTTATTGTAAACTGAGTAATAGTTTACATGGGATAACACCATTGTTTCATTGCAATGCTTACAATCTCATCCATGCATCAAATAATGGAAGTATTTGCTTCCATTCCCTTTGTTGTTTTTAGTTAGTTGGTTTGTTTGTATCTGTTTTTTATTTTGGTGGGAGAAGGGGATGTACACAAAAACACTCATGAATTTACAATAACTTAAACAACCAAAGGAAACATTCTGCAAGCCTGCCTCCTGGACTCCTGCACTCAGTCCCTGTCTTTCCATGAGTCTAGAGTCCTCAGCTGTTCACACTCTCCATATCCTCATCTATGCCTGCATCATCTCCGGTATCGCTGCTCCTCTGGATAAGGTTCCACATTCTGCTTGTGCTCTTCTTCCTTGATAGTCCTAGGGTCTTATGTTTCTGAAAGGTATGATTAACTACTCTGCAGTTTTTCTTACAAAACTTCTAACTTTACAGTTGTAACAGTCACAATTAGTCATGATAACAATTACTATTGAATCATAATAATCTTTTACCTATCTCTTTTAACCAGAGCCATGTAGACATGCACCTACAAGGAAGCCCAGTTAATACCAATATTATTCAAATTTATGCACCAACCAGTAAAGACAGTGAGGACAAAATAGAATAATTCTACCAAAGTCTTCAATCTGAAATTGATCAAAGATGCAATCAAGATGTATTAATTATTACTGGTGATTGGAATGCAAAGGTTAGGAGCAAAGAGGAAGGATCAGTGGTTGGAAAATATGGCTTTGGTGATAGAAATGATGCTGGAGATTGCATGATAGAATGCTGCAAAATCATGATTTGTTCATTTCAAATACATTCATTAGACAGCATAAGAGATGA
>NW_006408840.1:1976972-1979005 GCF_000296735.1 Chrysochloris asiatica
AGTGAAGAGGACTTAAAACATTTATTGATGAAGATCAAAAAGCACAGCCTTCAGTATGGATTACATCTCAATGTAAAGAAAACAAAAATCCTCACCACTAGACCAATAAACAACATTCTTAACAACGGAGTAAAGATTGAAGTTGTCAAGGACTTCATTATTCTTGGATCAACTATCAACACTCAAGGAAGCAGCAGTCAAGAAATCAAACGATGTATTGCATTAGAGAAATCATCTGCCCAAAACCTTTTTAAAGTGTTGAAGAGCAAAGATGTCAGCTTGAAGACTAAGGTGCACCTGATCCAAGTCATTGTATTTTCAAAACTCATATACATGTGAAAGCTGGACAGTAAATACGGAAGACCTTAGAAGAATTGATGCATTTGGGTTATGGTGTTGGAGGAGAATATTGAAAGTGTCATGGGCTGCCAGAAGAACCAATAGATCTGTTTTGGAAGAAGTACAGCCAGAGTGCTCCTTGGAGGCTAATATAGCCAAACTTCTTCTCTCATACTTTGGACATATTGTCAGGAAGGACCAATCACTGGAGAAGGATATCATGTTTGATAAGGTGGAGGGTCAGAGAAAAAGGATGCCCTCTAAGAGATTTATTGGCCAAGTGGCAACATCGATGGACTCAAGCGTGGCAACAGTAGTAAAACTGGCCCAGATTGGGCAGTGTTTCTTTCTGCTGTGCATAAGGTCGCTATGAGTTGGCACTGACTCAATGGCACCTAAAAACAACAACAACATCTAGACAAGAGGAACACTAATCTTTCTCCAGAAACTCTTTAAGTACCTCTTGAAAACTTGTAAGCCAGTCACTTCGTGTCTTAATACTCCCTCGTTTTAAGTAACCACTGTCTAATTTGTCTGTCCCTATCTACCCTGTATACAGAGGGGATAGGTTTGATACTTGATGTGAAGACACAGTCCCCTCTCTGTTGGTATTTTGAGCTACTATTTCAAAAAGTATAGGTCAAGTTCATCAAATTGTAACAATTTACCCTTGTTTCCTTTGTCAAAAATTGTTTTTGTATCTTCCTCTAGTCAAGTTCTGATTATCAAACCTTCAAGGCTAGGTCAAATGGGTATTATCTGCAAGTTTGAGTATTCTTATGCATCTTCCTTCACTTCTTATCAGCCGAATTATTCACTCTCAGCTCTACCCCTCCATGGCTATGTCCTTGTCCATTGGCTCAGGTGCCCCAGGTATCACCACACTTCGGCCCAACCAGTGCTTCCTCATCTCTCCCTTATCTCCAGGTCAACAGGAGTCTATGGAATGTGGTTGAACTCACCCCATTTCTTCATTTTTGTCTTTCCCCCTCTTCCACTTATCAGTAGACCAATGTAGTCACCAGCAAGCTTACATGCTTGCTTATGTGTTCCCTTTGAGATTCAGTCTTGGAGTGTGGTTTGTTCTGAAGGGACTTGATTGCTTACCTTGATGACTGCCGGGGTCCAGAGTCGGGGTCCCGCCTCAACAAAGGATCGCCTCGACGGAGCGTGGGGTTTTAATGTGAGTGGGAGATCTAGTAGGTAAAAGAAAAGAGACAGAAAAGACAGAGACAAGATTGATGCAAGCCGACAGGCAAGCTAGCACACTGAGCTAGCTGAGCCCCAGTCTTTTATTGTCAGAAGAAGGAAATTGACACAAAAGAAAATAATGACAAAAATGGTGATTATTCACTCAAGACAGGATACAAGATCATTCATGGGATACAGAACATGATGATTTATCCTTAACATATTTTTGCGTACATCATGATTTACCTAATAACCTAAAATTCCTATTTCTGTAAAAAAGTTCAAGCAAGCAATTATAGATTATACATTAACTTCTAGGTCTGTGTAGCCTAGGGCAGCAACTTGCGGTTTCTTAGAAGGTGTTTAACATATTTTCAAAAATTAATCACAAGTGGGTAAAGGTGAGAGGCTTTAGAGTTTTAACCAAAGACTAAGTTATACTTTCTAAAGAAACTTAAACTGCTTCTGTGTCTTTTGCAGGCAGAAAATACATGCTTCTGTTA
>NW_006408840.1:1979853-1987358 GCF_000296735.1 Chrysochloris asiatica
AACGTTGTGCGTATTATTACTAAAAACAATCACTTTCCCAGAAGCTACAATTACCGGAGTTAAGAGCATAAAGAACAAGTACAGAATGCACAAAAGTATAATTAAAGAAAATTGTGCAGAGGTGGCCAAACAGTGAGTTCGCCAAAGCCTATGAACCCGGGACTTCAGGGAGTTACTTCCGTGGCCCTCGGGGTCCGTGGCCCGTAAGCCTGAGGAGGGCTCAAAGACTGATTACGTATGCTGCGGCCGCCAGCAGATGACTTCCCAGCGAACAACTTGCTTATTCTAGTAGAGGCCAATCATACTGCCATTTTTGTTTTGGATTTTCTCTGGTGCTGTTTCTTCGAAGATAGCTGTTGATCTAGCTGTTTGAGGCTGGTCTGCTTGTTCTTTCTAGTGGGAATATCCCACCTCAGATGGTTCTGGATGGGGCTCAGGATTCCACCTAAGGTCCTATATACTGCAGTCTCCACAATATGCCTATTTTCACTGGGCAAGTTCTACAACCCCTTTTAGGTATTCCTATCAGTTACAGGGTCACTATGAGTTGGAATCGAGTCAACAGCATTTAACAACAACAATCAGGTAATAGGCTGAAGATGGACTTACAAGCTTTCTGTAATCATCTTTCCTGACATTCCTTTTTATCACATTCAAGTGTCTATTTTACAATAGTAGGCAAGGGAAACCAAAATTCATAAGACAGTCGAGCATCTTAGCATTATTTCCCCTCTTCAGAAAATGCCTTGATAACTGTATCACAGAGCCCTGTTGTTCTAAGGTTGAGCACACATCATTATATACCTCTCTCCTATTTAGCCAATGCAAAGCTGTCTCAGTGTTCCCCTATCTACCTTGTTCTTCCACCCCATCCCCCATTTTGTGTATTGCCCTCCCCAGCACCCAAACTATGATATGTCTACTCCCTACCCTGTGCTGTACTGTTCCCTCCCTCCACCCACCCTAAGTCTTCCCATCCATCCCCAGCAGTAACCAACAATTTTTCCCCCTTTTATTGTGGGTATATTTATTTTAAGCTTTTATAATAATGGTCTTAGCAATATTTATCCTTATTTTGACTAACTAATTTCACTCAGCATAATGTCTTTAAGGTTCATCCATGTTATGTGGTGGCTTGAAGCTTCCTTGTTATTCTTCAACATAGCATAATATTCCATTTTGTGTATGTACCAAAGTTTGTTTGCCCATTCTTCCATTAATGGGCACTTAGACTGCTTCCATCTTTTTGCTATTGTGAATAGTGCTGCTGTGAACATTGGTGTGCATGTATCTATTTGTGTTATGACTCATATTTCTGAAGGATATATACCAAGTAGAGACATTGCTGGCTCATAAGGTATTTCTATTCCCGACTTTCTGAGGAAGCGCCATACTTTTTCCAGAGTGGTTGGACCATTTTGCATTCCCAGCAGCAATGTAGGATGGTCCCAGTCTCTCTACATCCACTTCAGCATTTATTCTCCTCTGCTTTATTTAACTTCACTGTTATTTCTGGTATGAGATGATATCTCATTTTTGTTTTCATTTGCACCTCTCTAATAACTAATGATTGTGAACATTTCTTCATATGTTTCTTGGCTGCCTGAATGTCTTCCTTGGTAAAGTGTCTGTTCATGTCCTGTGCCCATGTTTGTAATTGGGTTATTTGTCTTTTTCTTGTACAAGAAAAGATGGAAGGAATACACAGAGTCATTGTACCAAAAGGAAATGGTTAATGTTCAACCATTTAAAGAGGTACCATATGAACAAGAGCCAATGATACTCAGGGAGGAAGTCCAAAATGCATTGAAAGAATTGGCAAAGAACTAGGCACCAAGAATTGATGGAATTAAAATTGAAATCTTTCAAGAAAGTGAGGTGGCACAGGAGGCACTCACTCATCTGTGCCAAGAAATTTGGAAGACAACTATCTGGCTGACTGATTGGAAGACATCCATATTTGTGCCCATTCCAAAGAGAGGTGACCCAACGGAATGCGTAAATCATCAGACAATCTCTTTGATATCTCAAGCGAGTAGTTTTGCTCAAGGTACAATCATACATTGAATAGTTTCCTATAGATTTTACAAATTAATCCTTTATCTGATAATGTTATTGCAAAAGATTTTTTTTCCCATTCTGTGGGCTGCCTTTTTACTCTTTTTGTGAAATCTTTTGATGCACATAAGTTTCAAATTTTTAGAATGTCCAAATCATCGATTTTGTCTTCTTTTGTTTGTGTAATTAATTACCTTTATAATTCTGGGATTCATATTTAGGTATTTAGTCCATACTGAGTTGAGTTTTGAATATGGCATGAGATAAAGGTCTTGTTTCAATTTTTTGCATATCACTTTCCAGTTCTGCCAGCACAATCTGTTGAAGAGGCTATGTCTTCCCCACTCAATGCACTTTGGTTCTTCATCAAATATCATTTGACTGTTTGTGCATGGGGTAATTTCTGGATTCTCAATTCTGTTTCATTGATCTATGTATCTCTCATTGTATCAGTACCAGGCTGTTTTGAGTACTATAGCCATGTAGTAAATTTTGAAATCAGGCAATAAGCAGCTTCCAACTTTGTTCTTCTTTTTAAGCAGTGATTTGCTTATTCTGGATCTCTTTTCTTTCCATATAAAGTTTGTAATTGTTTTTTCCATGTCTTTGATGAATGTCATTGGAATCTGGATTGGGATTGCATTATATGCATAGATTGCTTTGGGTTGTGAAAATTGACATTTTCACAATGTTAAGTCTTCCTACCCAGGAGTATGGTATATTCTTCCATTTTTTTCTAAATGTCTTTTGGTTTCTTATAGTAGTGTTCTGTAGTTTTCTTGGTATAGGTCCTTTTTTTCTCTGGTTACATTTATTTCCAAATATTTCATCTTTTGGTTGTCTAGAACATGGTATTGCTTTCCTAATTTCCTTTCAGTGCTGTCATGATTAGTATAGAGGAATCCAACTGATTTTTGTATGTTGATCTTGTACCCTGCCACTTTGCTGAATCTTCCAATGAGTTCCAGTCATTTATTTGCTAAGTCTTTGGGGTTTTCTATGTATAGGATCATAGTATCTGCAAATAGAGAAAGTTTTACTTCCTCTCTGCCATTTTGGATGGGCTTTAATTTCCCTATCTTGAGTTAAAGCTCTGTCTAAGGCTTCCAAAACAATATTGAATAGGAGTGGTAATAAAGGACATCCTTGACTGGTTCCTGATTGCAAGGAGAAAGCTTTCAGTTTCTCTCCATTGAGAGTGATGTTCGTTGATGGTTTTGTATATATGCTCTTGATTATGTTGAGGAATTTCCCTTTAATTTCTACTTTGTTCATTATCTTTGTTGTTGTCTGGTTGCATGTCTTTGTGTCATACTTAACTTCAAAGGCATTCTGCCACATATCATTTTTCTATTGCAGTGTATACATCTCTCCTTCACAATAGGTGCTTTAATGCTACACATATAGGTTCCTATACATGGCTTGAATCAGGTGCACTTTAGTCCCCAAACTGATATGTTTGCTCTTTAACACTTTAAGGTGTCTATTGCAGGAGATTGCCTAATGCAATAATACATCATTTGATTTTCTGACTGTTGTTTTATGTATGTTGATTGTGGATTCAAGCTAAGTGAAGTCTTTGGCAACTTCAATATTTTCTCCAATTACCATGTGTTATTTTTTGGTCCAGTTGTGAGGATTTTTGTAGTCTTTACATTGTGGTCCAATCCATAATGAAAGCTGCAGTCCTTGATCTTCATCAGTAATTATTTTAAGTCCTTTTCACTTCTAAAGTGCAAGGTTGTATCATTTGAATATTGTATTTTGTTAAGGAATATACCTTCAATTATGATGCCAAATTCTTTATATAATACAGTTTCTCAGATTATTTGATCAGCATACAAATTGAATAAGTATGGAGAAAGCATACAACCATAGTGCACACCTTTCCTGATTTTAAACCATTTAGAAAGAGGCTGTATAGTGTTGCTATGAGTCGGAACCGACTCCACGGCACATAACAACAACAACAACAACAACAACAAGTATCTCCTTTAGAACTAACAGATGTGTGTTGGAAAAAGTGCAGCCAGAGTGCTCCTTGGAGGCCAAGGTGGCCAAACTTCGTCTCTCATACTTTGGACGTATTGCCAGAAGGGACCAGTTGCTGGAGAAGAATATCATGTTTGGTAAAGTAGAGGGTCAGAGAAAAAGAGAAAGACCCCCAGCGGGATGGAATGTCCAAGTGGCAGCATCAGTGGGCTCAAGCGTGGCAACAATAGGGAGGTTGGCCCAGGATTGGGCAGTGTTTTGTTCTGCTTTGCATAAGGCCACTATGAGTCAATACTGACTCAATGGCACCTAACAACAAGTATCCCATTGTTCTTTTTGAATGACTGCCTCTTGTCTGTATACAGGTTGTTCATGAGTAAAAAGAAATGTTCTGAAATATCTATTATTCACAATGTTATCCATTGTTTGTAATTATTATACAATTGAAAGCCTTTGCATAATCAATAAAGCCAGGTAAATATCTTTTTTATATTATCTGCTTTCATCTAAGATCCATATGACATCAGCAGTGATATCTCTACTTCCACCTCCTTTTCTGAATCCAGCTTGAATTACTGTCAATTCTCTGTCTATGTATTATTACAACCATATAATCAGCAAAATTTTACTCACATGTGATATTAATGATATTGTTCAATGATTTCCACATTCTGTTATGTCTCATCTTTTTCGAATGGGCATACATATGCATCTCTTTCAATTGGTTGGCCAAGTAGGTCTCTTCCAAATTTGGAATAGATGAGTGAACACCTCCAGTGCTGCATCAGTTTGTTGAAATAATTCAATTTTTATTTTGACAATTCCTGATGCTTGGTTTTTCAGCAATGCCTTCAATGCAGTTTGTAGTTCCTTCAGTATCATTGGTTCTTGATCATATACTATCAAATACTAGTGGTTAGGAACTGGGCTGTGAATCTCAGGGTCAGCAGTTCAAAACTACCAGCTGTTCCATGGGAGAAAGATGAGGCTTTCTGCTCCCATAAAGATTTACAGCCTCGGAAACCCTGTACAGGGTCGCTATGAGTTGGGACCGACTCCACGGCACACAACAACAACAACAACAATCATTTCTTCTTGAAGTGGTTGAACATAGGCCATTACTTTTTGGTAAAGTGTCTCTGTGTAGTCATCCATATTCTTTTTTTTTTTTTTTTTTTTCTGTAAAGTTTTTATTTTGAATTGAATGATTGTTTCATGAGAGAGCATCAGCTTTACATTCATCGTATCTATTTCGTTCCATTGCAATCAATACAATTCTCTCCATGCATCATCAACATCATTTGCTTCCAATCCCTCTGTTTTTTTTGTTTTGTTTTGTTTTGTTTTGTTTTGTTTTTCTTTTGGATGTACACCAAAGCGCTCAGGAATATATAATCATTTAAGCAGCCAAAGGGTATATACACCCTGCTTGCCAGACTCCCAGCTGCCAGCACACAGCCCCTCTCCCTCCTTGAGTCTAGAGTCCCCAGTCGCTCCATCTCTCCACGTCATCATCCCTGCCTCCATCTCTGGCATTGCTGCTTCTCTGAATGGGGTCCCGCACTCTGTTCTTCTCCCTTGATGGTCCCAGGGATGCTTTCTGCATCATTCAATATTTTGCACATTGAATCCTTCAATATTGCTGTCAAGGCTTGACTTTTTTCCTCAATTCTTTCAGCTTGAGAAATGTTGAGTTTTTCTTTCATTTTAGTTTTATAACTCCAGATATTTGCATACTTCATTATACTCCTTTACTGCCCATGGAAATTTTCTGTTCAGTTTTTAGTTTCTCATTTCTTTATTCACTTTATCATCTCTACACTCAAGAGCAATCTGACAGTCTATTTTGACATCCATTTTGATCTTTTCTTCTTTTCCTTGATTACAATGAGTTTTTGCTTTCTTTCTGTTCTTGATGTCATACCACAATTTTTCTGTTCTTTGGTCCTTAATGTCTAATATATCAAATATCTTTTTGAGATGGTCCCTAAATTCAGTTGTGATATGTTTAAGGTTCTGATATGTGTAAGGTTATATTTGTGGACTTGTTTTGATTTCCTTCAGCTTCAAACTCAACATGTATATGAGCAATTGATGATCTGTTACACAGTCTGTCTCTGGTTTTGCTTTGGATGATAATACTGAGCTTTTCCCTTATTTTCCCACAGATATATAATAAATTAGATTTTTATGTACTCCATGTAATAGTCAATTGAAATCTCTGGAACATTTTTGCATACACTTACATGATTCTGAACTCCTGGTGTGGCACTGTAGGATCAGCACTGGACTGCAAACCAAATAGTCACCAGTTTAAAACCACCAGCTGCTTCTAGGAAACCCCATATTAGCTTTCTATGAATTGGGACCAACTTACCAGTGCTTCACAACAACAACAACAAACATGATTCCAAGACTTCTTCAATCAACTTTTGATTTTTTTTTTTTTAAAACAACTGCAGATTTCCACTTTCTCAATCATCTTGCATTTTTTACAATATTTCTTTGATAGTGAATCATGTTATTTAAAACCTGACATTTCCTGAATACTTACTAACTGACAGGCAGAGTGAGAAGTATTTATTTCATTTAATATTCACAACAATGTTCAAAATGTACTATTTCTATATAAATTTCATATCTAATTAACTAGTTTAGATTTTTGTCACTTTAAATTATGTTAAACCTCTATTAACTGTCATCATCAAGTCACTTACAAAATGAAGTACAAAGTGACTTACTACACCAAAATCTTTTAAGTTTTGGCTAATACTACGCAAGTTAAGTAACTGTAGTTTACCAAGGAAATTGGCCAGTTAGGGTCCTTGTGGGATGACCATGCCTTGATATTAATGAGTAATCTTATATAATAAGAGTCCTGGTAGTATAGTAGATTACTAGCTTGACTGTTAACCAAAAGGTTAGCATTTTGAATGTACCAGTCACTTTGTGGGAGAAAGATGAAGCCAGATGTCTGTGAATCTCATGTACGTCAGAGTAAACTGTGTTCCATAAGGTTGCAATGATAATTTTTCAAAAGTAGTGAGCCAGGTCTTTTTTTTCTCATGACATCTCTGGAGTACTAGAAGCTTCAAGTTTTAATTTAGTAGCTGACATTTTTAACCTTAAGTATATGTGTGGAGAATTTTGTTGTTGTTAGGTGCCATTGAGGCAGTATCAACTCATAGTGACCCTATATACAATAGAACATAACACTGCCCAGTCCTGTGCCAATCATACAATAATTGCTACTATTCTTTAAAGATTTTTGCTGGTTCTTTAAAGAAAAAGTGAACTATTCTGATTGACTCTAAGAAATGAAAAATTCCTGATTGCCATTTGCTTGCAAGAAGCACTACTCCTCATTCTTATCTTGTAATTTAAAATATTTTATTCATATATTTTTGTCCCAGATATGGTTTCAAAGTCCAAAATTATTGTTTTTTTTTTTTTTT
>NW_006408840.1:1988298-1991489 GCF_000296735.1 Chrysochloris asiatica
CCCTCTTCTTTCTTCTTCTGGTTGAGTTTGCTCTTTTCTTTAAGATGAGCTTAAAGTGTTCAACTGAGTCCTTAGAGTATGGCTTATAGAGTACACAGGTCAACAGACTGTCGTTCAAAGAGAACAAAGTGATACTGGATGGTTTAAATCAAGAAAAATGTGTCATGCCCTTTCACCACATTTATTCAGTCTGAATGTTGAAAAAATAATTTCACAAGATGGAAAATATGAAAGAGAAAACAACATTGGAGCATGACTCATTATCAACCTATAATGGTCACATGACTCAACCTTGCTTGTTGAAAATGAAGAGGACATGAAGTACTGAAGTAGATCAAAGACTGCAGCCTTCATTATGGCTTACACGTCAACATAAATAAATCTAAAATCCTCACAACTGTCCCAATAAGCAATATTATGATAGATGGAAAACCATCGAAGTTGTCAAGGATTTCATTTTACTAGAATCTACAATCAACATCCATTGAAACAACAGTGAAGAAATAAAATGATATGCTGCATTGGACAAATTTGCTGCTAAAAACCTTTTCTTAAAGTGCTAAAGAGCAAACAGAGGAGCTCTGGTAGCGTAGTGGTTACGAATTGGGCTGCGAACCGTAAGGCCAGCAGTTCAAAACTATCAGCTGTTCCATGGGAGAAAGATGAGGCTTTCTGCTCTCATAAAGATTTACAGCCTCGGAAACCCTGTACAGCATCGCTATGAGTCAGAACCGACTCCACGGCACCTAATCACCACCACCAAATAGCAAAGATGGCACCATGAGGACTAAAATGAACCTGACTCAAGCCATGGTATTTACAACTGCCTGTGCATACTATGCATTCAAATAACTCTGGTAGCATCGTGGTTTGTGAGCTGAGCTGTTAACCAAACATTCAGCATGTGTTCAAATCTACTAGCCACTCTGCAAGAGAAAGATGAGTCTCCTATATTGATGGTTGTTGTTGTTATGTGCTGTGGAGTCGGTTGCGACTTATAGCGACTCTGTACAGGGTTTCCAAGGCTGTAAATCTTTACGGGAGCAGAAAGCCTCATCTTTCTCCCATGGAACAGCTGGTAGTTTTGAACTGCTGACCTTGAGGTTCGCAGCCTGATTCGTAACCACTACGCTGCCAGAGCTCACCAGCTGCTCCTTGGAAGTTGTCAACAACTTCATTTTGCTTGGATTAACCATCAATACTCATGGAAGCTGCAATCAAAAAATCAAATGACATATTGCATTGGGCAAATCTGCTGCACAGGATACTTAAAGTGTTGAAGAACAACAATGATCAGTTTGAGGACTACGGTGAGCCTGACCCAAGTCAAGTTATTTTCAATAGCCTTATATGCATGTGCAAGTTGAATAGTGAATAAGGAAGACCATCGACAAATTGATGCATTTGAGTTATAGTGGTGCAGAAGAATATTGAAAGAAACATAGACTGCCAAAAGAACAAACAGATCTGTTTTGGAAGAAGTACAGAGTACTCATTGGAAGTCAGGATGGCCAGACTTCATCTCTCATAACTCAGACATATGATCAGGAGGGACAGTCACTGGAGAATGGTATTATGTTTGGTAAAGTGGAGGGTCAGAGAAAAAGAGAAAGATACCCAAAGAGATGGATTGGCAAAGTGATGGCAGCAATGAGCTCAGGTGTAGCAATGTTCGTAATGTTCAGCCCAGACCAGGCAGTGTTTCATTCTATTGTTCATAGGGTCGATGTGAGTCAGTACCAACTCTATGATATGTAGCAATAGCAACAACAAGAATTTGTGTTGATGAAGAATATAAGATACACCATGGAATTGCCAGAAGAATGAACAAATTTGTCTTGTTGGAAGAGTTGTCAAAATGCTCCTTAGAAACAAAAACGACTCAACTTCATGTACTATTGTCATGTTATCAGGAGCAATCAGTATTTGGAGGAGGACATCATGCTTGGTAAAATAGATTGTTAGCAAAAAAGAGATTCTATCAAGACTGTTAACATGGTTGCAAAAATGGATTCCAAATAACAATGATTATGATGATAGTTAAGGACCAGGTAATATTTAATTCTGTTTTTTATAGTCACTATAACTCAGATCTGACTCAATAGCATCTAACAGGAACAATAACAATTAGCATATTCTTTGCCTTAAAGTCAAAAACCATTACCCACTCCACTCAGTTTGATCAACAGTAAAATTTACATTATTATTGCCATAGTTTTGGTATTAGAAAGATTTTGAAAATAATAGGTAAATTATTATCTTCATATTAAATGTCTGCTTTTACTCTTTCTTATCCTTCTGTTAAGTAAATAAGTCCTGAATGTCATGCTCTAGTTAAGCTTCCTGTATACTTCTAAAGCCTCTCACTTGCCATCTGAAAACTAGATTTTATTCAATCTTGGATTTGAGGACTTTGTAAGCATTTTAATATCTGCTTTTGGTTTCATTCTTCATATTGCATCCGTGTTAATATTTAATAAATATTCCAAATAAAATTACAGTTTAATACATGGTAGCAAGTCAGCCTGGGTTTAATCCCTCTTTTACTGCTTACTCCCTATATGACTTTGGGTAGGTTCTATGACCACTACAATTGTTGTGGTTTGGTGCTGTTGAGTTGGCTCTGGCCCATAGTTACCATATGCACAACAAAATGAAACACTGCCTGATCCTGTACCATTCTCACAATTGTTAGTACTCTTAAGTATATTGCTGCTGCCACTATTCTAATAGATCTCTTTGAATGTTTTGCCTTTTTCATTGACCCTCCACTTTACTTAACGTAATATCGTTCTCCAGTGACTGTTCTCTCCTGATAATATGTCTGAAGCATGAAGTCTTGCCATCATCACATCTGACTGTACTTCTTCCAACATAGATTTGTTTGTTCTTCTGGTTGTTGTTGTTGTTAGATGCCATCCAATTGGTACCAATTCATAGTGACCTTATATTCAACAGAATGAATCACCACCCAATCCTGGGCCAACCTCACATTTGTTGCCACGCTTGAGCACATTGATGCTGCCACTTTGCTAATCCATCTTGCTGGAGAAATTTATATTTTTCTCTGACCCTCCACTTTACCAAACATGATATCCTTCTCCAGCAGTCACTGGAATGGTCCCTCCTGACAATATGTCCAAAATATGAAAGAAGAAGTTTGGCCATTGTGGCCTCCAAGGAGCACTCTG
>NW_006408840.1:1998394-1999377 GCF_000296735.1 Chrysochloris asiatica
AGCAGCCCAATTCGTAACCACTACGCTACCAGAGCTCCTTATTGAAGATATACACATACACAAACACATTTTGTGTAAGAATTTATCTACTTACATGAGTTGCAATTTATGTTGTTATTATTGCTGATATTAGCTACCATCCAATTGCTATGAATCATAGCAATCCAGTAGACAACAGATTGAAACTGCCTGGTCCTGTGCCATCTTTACAACCTTTTCTATGTTTGGATCCATTGTAGTTATTGTGTTTATATATATCTTTGAGAATCTTCCTCTTTTTTGCTGACCTACTTTACCAAGAATGGTTTCTTTCTTCAGGAATTTGCCATTCCAACTTGTAACAAGCACTCTGGCTGTACTTCCAAGACAAGATTGCCCATTTTTCTGGAATTCTAGAATGTATTAATGCTCTTTGTCATAATTTAAGGGGTCAGTTATTTTCTGTCTTCCTTGTTCATTATCCTCCTTTCCATGTATACTCCTCAAAGTGATATATTTGCCTTGTAACACTTTAAAGAGATCTTTTACACCAGATTTGTCCAATTTAATGCATTATTTGATTTTGTTTCTTTTACTTCAATGGGCGTGATACCAAATAAAATGAAATCTTTGACAATTGCAACATTTTCTCCAATTATCAGGAGGCTGCTTATTAGCCCAGTTGTGAGGACTTTTGTTTTTATATGTTGAGGTATAATCCACAGTGAAAAATTTAGTCTTTAATCTTCATTAGTAAGTGTTTCATGACCTATTTGCTTTCAGTAGGCATGGCAGTCCCATCTGCATATGGCAGGGTGATACTGAGTCTTTCTTCAACCCTGATGTCAAGTTTCTCAGTTTATTATCTCAGCATATACATTGAATAAATACAGTGAATTGATACAAGTCTGACACACTCTTTCTTTTATTTGACCACATAGTACTTCTTGGTTTTGTTCAAATGACTGCCTCTTAGTTTATGTACAGGTTCCACAAAGACACAT
>NW_006408840.1:2000477-2001827 GCF_000296735.1 Chrysochloris asiatica
GAACATTGTTTCGTTCTGCTGTGCATAGGGTCGCTATGAGTCGGTTCCGACTCGATGGCACCTGACAACAACAACATTATTTTCTCCATTTGTTGAAATTTATTGATTGGTATTTTGTCATTTCCTGTTGTTGTTGCTAAGTGCCTTCAAGTTGCTCACAATTCATTATATTATGTATAGGGTTTACAAGACTTTGACTCTTTTAGGAGCTGAAAGCCCTATTTGGGTCACAGACCAGTGGTTATACTAAGGAATCTTGTTTTCATCAACACCTTCAGTTTAGCTTGGATTTCTTCCTTCAATAAAATTTGTTCTTGCTCATGTGCTATCTCCTGAAATGGTTTAAAGTTGACCAACTCTTTTTGTACAGAAACCGTATGTATTCTTTCCATCTTCTTTAGTTGCTTCTTGCATACATTTAATTAGTTTTAAACAATATAAATGATGGCAGGCTCTAAACAAGTTTATTTGCATTTCAGCAATAATTTTTCCACTTTAGGGGTTATCTTCTGATGGTAGTGGTGGTGGTGGATGACAACTATAGAATTAATTCTGACTCATAGCAACCCTATACAGGGTTTCCAAGGCTGCAAATCTTTCCAAGAGTAGAAAGCCACAAGTTTCTTCCACAGAGCAACTAGGAGATTCAAACTACTGAACTTGCAGTTAGCAGCCCATCTTATAATCCACTGTGCTACCAGGGCTCTTTTGTCTTCTGGTAGTCTCCTGTCATTTAAGATTAAAACAGCAACAACTACAAGAGAATTAAAATCAAATCAAATCAGCATTTTGTGGAAAGCCTAATGATATAAGTAAATGATATAAAAGCACTATTATGATGAATAAAAGTATGTCCAACTACATGTTGTTTCAAAGAAAATATGTTTTGTTTTTGTTGTATACCTGGAGTCGATTCCAACTCATAGTGACCTTACGTATAGCAAAATGAAATATTGCCCAGTCCTGTGCCATCCTCACAAGCATTGTTAAGTTTGAGCCTATCGCTGCTAGATCTTCTTGTTTCTTCTTAACCCTACAATTTACCTAGCATGATGTCCTTCTCCAGGGACTGGACCCCACTGATAATATGTCTGAGAGATAATATCTCTCCATTCTGACCTTAAAGGAGCACTTTGGCTGTATTTTCTCCAACACAAATTTGTTTGTTCTTCAAGCAGCCCATGTTATTTTCAATATTCTTCTACATCATAATTCAAATGCATCAGTTCTTCTAAGGTCTTTCTTAGTCACTGTCCAACTGTAACATGCATGTGAAGCTATTGAAAATACCATGGCTTGAGTCAGGCATACTTTAATTTTCAAACTGACATCTTTGCTCTTGAACAGTTT
>NW_006408840.1:2003224-2027240 GCF_000296735.1 Chrysochloris asiatica
CAACTTTACTTTGAGAATGCAGTTCTTCCCCAGTCATATTTTGAGTGTCTTTCATCCTCAAGGGCTCATTTTTTGGCATATATCTGAAAATATTCTGGTGTGGGTCATCTTGTTTCAATATTCAATAATCTGCCAGTATCTGACACTGTTATACTGTGTTTCAGTGATCAAACATTCAGAAGTAGTCTGCGCCTTCTTCCAAGTCGATTTATTTTACACTTTTTCCAAGTCTTAGTCAGTGTTTCCTGCTTGTATTTAAAGTAATACTGGCATAGCTTCCAGCAACAGTAAGTAATCACAACATGACAAGCTGACACACAAGTGGTGACTTTTGGTATTGGCTTACATTTTCCTGATTATCCACACCTGCTATTTTAAATTATATTATTTCAATTTATTATCTAAATTTTGTTTTCTAATGTTTTTGATGTCATGTTCAGGGAACAATTTTTGTGAACATCAATAAGTAATAGTAATTTGTGAGCTTTACAACTAGCAGAGCTTCTGAAACAAATCCTTTGACATACTTTTACTTTTTTGTCATCTACCAACAGTATAGTGGGTGAAGACACAAAACTTTATTATCTACTTAGGAAAATTACTTGTTTACAGAAAGCCTGTAATTGGATTCTAAATGTATTAGTGATGGAAAGTCTTTTGAACCAATTTTCATGCTACAGAATTATGGTCAAGTAATTTGAAGTTGCAATTTTGTTTGAGGATTTCAAATGTACCAAATATCATATAAAACCATAGACATTTTCAAATTATGGCCAATTTTTTGCCTTATCCTGGGATTTCAAATAACATTTTTCTTTTAAGTAGGAATAATAGGAGGGAGTTCCCTTTGACCTGAGCCAAGGCATCATTTTAAACAACACAGTCTGTATCATGCATGCAAAGCTTTCTTTAGATAGAGAACTGAAATGGATACATTGTACAGTACAGAGTAAAAAGGAGATCCAAAACATAATTCTCAACTACGTTTCTAATTGTGAGACTCTTTGAAGCCATTATGACAGCAATATGTTGAGGTATAAGAAGGTGAGAAACCTCTAACTGGTATTTCTTTTCGTTTCTTTTACAAGAACCACTATGTAAAAATTAAAACCAGATTTATCTGTAGGAGTCAAAGCAAAAAATGGAATAAAGTAGACACTTCTTTTTGATTAATTGAAAATCTGATTTTTTTTAGGAAGAGTAGAGGTCATTTTACAATTTGTGGGTATATTAAACTATATCCATATTTAGGTTTGGGTAGAAGGTACTATTGCTATTGGAAACAAATATTTTCTTATGGTATGAAGACGGTGTTGGTTACTACAGCCATAGTGATACTCCCATTCATCATATTTGATGGAAAATTTCTATTTGAAATGCCAAATATCCAAGTGTCACCTACTTTTCTAGATTCCCTTGCTTGTAGAGTATGTCCTTGAAAGTGAGACCTGAGAAGTCTGTTGGGAAATTTATCTGCTTATTATAAGTCAATTAAAGAAGTATAGTCACACAATAATGGCAATATATATATACATATTAAAGAAAGAAATAGCTCCTAAGGCTTCTTATACAAACTTCTAAGACTCTAGACACCACTGCAGATTGAAAGAACAAACAAATCTGTCTCAGAATAAGTATAGTCAGAATGCCTCTTAGAAGCAAGAATGGCAAGACTCTGTCTCTTGTATTTTGGACTTGTCAGTATGGATCAGATCTTGGAGAAGTACATCATTCTTAGCAAAATGGAGGATCAGCAAAAAAGAAGAAGACTCCCAATTAGATGGACTGACACAGCGGCAGCAACAGTGGGCTGAAGCATGGCAACAATTGTAAGGATGGTGCAGAACTAGACAGTGTTTTGTTCTGTTGTGCACAGGGTAACTATGAGTAGGAACCAATTTGATCGCACCTAAAGGCAACACAACATTTGTGATATCCAAAAGACTACATGCAAATATTAAGAGTGAATTTATGCTAATAGGGAGGAGTAACTCAGAAAAGAAGGTACAGATGGTTGCACAATTTAAAGAATGTGATCAATGTTAATGAAGTGTACACTGAATAGATTAGATTGAACTGGTGAATGTTTTGCTCAACAACTGCACACATCCATGAGGTTGTTATACTGGGGAGGCTTATGTGTTTCAAATACCATATGGTCAACTTTAATAGACAGGTTTCAGCAAAGCTTCAAGACTAAGAATAAACTAGGAAGAGGGAATAGGTGGTTCTCTTCTGAGGCTCCAGCCCCTAAAAATCTTATCAATAGCAGTGGAACATTGTCAAGTGTAATGCAGGAAAATGAGCACGTAGAGCAACTAAAGTGAATGGAAGAAATTATGAGGTCAAAGACCTGAACAGAAAATTTCAAAGGACAGTTCCAGAAGATGAAGTATTATAATGAAGTTTTCAAAGGCCTGCATCTAGACAAACAAAAGGGAAGAACAGGTTCAGCATTTCTCATGTTGAAAGGACTGAGAAAAAAATTCAAACCTTGATTTACAATATTGAAAGATTCTATGGAAAATGTATTGAGCAGCGCAAGAAGCACACAAAAAAAGAGGGAAGGAGTTAACAGAGTCAGAATATTAAAAAATAATTTTCAGATATCCAACCATTTCAAGGGGTAGCATATGATCAAAGGTTGTTGACATAAAAGGATGAAGTTCAAGATGCATGGAAAGTATAGTGAAAACAAGATTCTAGAAATTGAGAGACTACCAATTAAAATATTTCAATTAACTTGTACAGTGCTTGAATACTCGTTAATCCATAACAAGAAATTTTAAAGATAGCTACATGACCAACCAACTGGAAGAGATCCATATTTGTGTCTAGTCCAAAGAAAAGTGACCCTAAAGAAATTGGGAATTGTTGAACAATATAATTACTATCACATGCAAGAAAAACTTTGCTGATAGCAATAAAAAAAAGTCTTCAGCAGTTCATCAACAGAGTTGCTAGAAATTCAAGCCTGATTCAGAATGAAGGATATCATTGCTGACCCCTGAAGGATATCGTCTGAAATCAAAGAATGCAAGAAACTTGTTCACTTGTGTTTTATTGACTGTGAAAAGACATTTCATTGTGTGAATCATAACAAATTATAGGTGATATTGAGAATGGATATTCCAGGACACATAATTGTGCTCATGTGGAAGCTGCACATAAATCAAGAGGCAGTTGTTCAAACAGAACAAAGATATTGTTTGATTGCAAATCAGGAGAGGTGTGTGCCAGGGTATCTGTTTGCTGAGCAAATAACCCAAGAAGCTAGGCTATATGAAGAAGAATATGGTATTAGTATTGAAGAAAGACTCATCAACAGCCTGAGAAATACTCATGTTGCAACATTATTAAGACAAATTTAAGCTTTTGCTGATGAAGATAAAAGCTTTTTGTCTTGTATTCAAGACAGCATTAGTTATGATTCACAAGTTGTAGTCTTGATAAAACAATCCACTGTTGTATGAGCAGTATGGATTATATCCTAGCATAAATAAAGCAAAAATACTCACAACTGGGCTGATAAACAATACCATGATAAATGGAGAAAAGGTTGAAGTTGTCAAGGATTTCATTTTACCGCAATCAAAACTCACAGAAGTAGTATTCAAGAAATCAAATGGTACATTCCATTGTGTGAATCTGCTATAAAATACGTCTTTAAGTGTTCAAGAGCAAAGATGTCACATTGAAGAGGGTCATGATATTTTCAATCACCTCATATACATGTGAAAGCTGGTCAATGGACAATAGAAGAATTGATACATTTGACTGGCACTGTGGTCAAGGATATTTTTAAAGTAACTGTCGAATTCTAGAAAAATAAAACAAATCTGTCTCAGAAGATATACAGCCAGGATGCTCCCTGGAAGCAACGATGGAGAAACTTCTTCTCAATGTTACCAGTAGGGAGCAGTCTCTGGAGTAGGACATCATGCCTGGTAAAGTGATGTGTCATTGAAAAAGAAGACGACCTCAAAAGAAGGTTGACATTGTTGGTGTTGTTAGGTGCCATTGAGTTGTTTCTGACTCATAGTGATCTTTTATAGGGTTTCCTAGGAGAGGCTGTCATGGACTTGTTTTCATTTTCTTCAGCTTCAGTCTGTATTGGCATGTGAGCAATTGATGGTCTGGTCCATAATCTACCCTTGGCTTTATTTTGGCTGATGATATGAAGCTTTTCCACATTCTCTTTCCACAGATATAGTCAATTTGATTTCTGTGTATTGCATCTGGTGAGGTCCATGTGTATAGTCATCTTATGCTGTTTAAAAAAGGTATTTGAAATTAACAAATCATTGGTTTTGCAGAATTCTATTATGCAATTTCCAGCATCATTTCTATCATCAAGGCCCTATTTTCCAACTACTGATCTTTCCTCTTGTTTCTAACCTCTACATTCCACTCACCAGTAATTATCAATATATCTTGATTGCATGTTTGATCAACATATGGTTGAAGAAGTTGATAGAATTGTATTTCATCCTCACTGGCTTTAGTGGTTGGTGTGTAAATTTGAATGATAGTGGTATTAACTGGTCTTCCCTGTAGGTGCATAGATATTATCCTATCATAGACTACGTTGTATCTCATGAAAGATCTTGATATGTTCTTTTTGACAATAAATACAATGCCATTCCTCTTCAATTTGTCATTCCTGCCATAGTAAACCATGTGGTTGTCAGATTCAAAATGGACAATACTAGTCCACTTCAGCTTATTAATTCCTAAAGTATCAATGTGTATGCATTTCATTTCATTTTTTACAATTTCCAATTTTCCTATATTTATATTTTGTGCATTCCATGTTCCAATTATTAATGGATGTTTATAGCTGTTTCTCTTCATTTTGAGTTGTGCTCCATCAGCAAATGAAGGGCAACAATGTCAGCTTGAGAACAAAGGTATGCCTGACCCAAGCCCATGGTATTGTCAACAGCCTCATATGCATGTGAAAGCATGTGAAATATTGTAGAAGAATTGAAGCATTTGAGTTATGGTGTTGGAGGAGAATGTTGAAAGTACCATGGACTGTCAAAAGAACAAACAGATCTGTGTTGGAAGAAGTACAGTCAGAGTGCTCATTGGAGGTCAGGATGGCCAGATTTGTCTCTCATATTTCAGACATATCGTCAGGAGGGACCAGTCACTGGAAAGGGATATCATGTTTGGTAAAGTGGAGAGTCCAGAGAACAAAAGGAAGACCCCCAGCGAGATGGATTGGCAAAGTGACAGCATCAGTGGACTCATGTGTGACAACAATTGTGAGATTTTCTCAGGACTGGGCAGTGTTTTGTTTTGTTGTTCATAGGGTCGCTATGAGTCAGTACTGCCTCAATGGCATCTAAAAACAACAGCAACAACAACAAGGAGCGGCTGGTGAGTTTGAAATCACTGATCTTGTGGTTCAAACCAACCTGTGGTCCAGTGTTTTATCCTACAGAGCCATACCATGTTTCTATGAGTCAGAGTCAACTCAAAAGAACCTAGCAATAACAACATTCTCAATAATAACAAAATTAAGAAAGAAAGAAAAAAGAAAACAAGAAATGTAGGAAGGAGGACAAAAAAGAAAGAAACACAGAAAGAAGATGGTAAGCCCTATTTCTTCGTTGCTTCTTATGATCATTTCATGACTGACTCAGCTGAATTTGTGATCATGGGATCACTAATATAGTCACTAAGGAAGAAGTCCTTAGTGACTATATTAAGCTGCCACATCAAACTTGAGATCACTCTACCATTTTTTTTATGTGTGATAATAATTTAAAAAAATTATTTTGAGCCAAGATTTCTGACAATTGTAGTCACATGCATCCTAACAAAACCAAAGAGTGATTCTATTTTCACTGAAGGAACAATAAATTTTGGTAACCTGGAGGTTAAGAGTGATGGAAAGATGCTAAAGTGATTGATCACCAGTAGATTCTGCCTTTGTATAATTCCTTCTACTCTGTCTCCAACTGCAGACAAAACCTGTGATTTATTTCTTGTTAGTACAGTATGGTGACAATTATAGGATAATCAATCCAATTACTAGGTTACATCATATAGATTCTATTATAGTAGACTGAAATAAGAGATTCTTCTGCTGGTCTTGAAGAATTAAGTGGTATGTTAAGAGAAGGTCATGTGACTAGGAACTAAAGATGTTCTAGGGCCTGAAAGAAGCTTCTGACTGATCATCAACAAGAAAATGGGCAGTTTATACACACAACTACAAAAAATTGAATTCCACTTATACCATGTCCTGGTGTGTCATGGTATGACATTGCTGGACTGCAATGTCATTTTTAACTACAAGTTTGGAGATTCAAGCTCACCAGATGCTCCTGGGGAACCCTATAGGTTGGAACTGACTGGATGTCACTTAAAAACAACAACAACAGCTCCTTAATGGAATGCAGCTTAGATAATACTTTACAGTCTTGTGAAACCCTTATTAGCAGACCAACCAAGCAAATGCCTAGACTTCTAAGGAAAATGATGAAATCTTTATTGTACATTTTTTTTTCATTAAGCTTTTTATTTTTTGTTATGCAATAAGAAATAACTAATACACCAAATCATCAAAAATTGTTCTGATAGGTAGTGTACATTTCATAAACATCTAAAATTCACAAAATTGAAACATGTTTGTCTTACATCCCACACCACATTAGTTAAGACTCACAATTTGTAATTTTGATGAACCATTCCACTATTTTATGAGCAGCCATTCCATCATCAAACAATTTTTTAATCCATAAGCTAACATTTGTAATCAAAACCTCTATAACTTCTTCTCTGAAATATGCCATTTTGTTTAATATGTACAATTGATTATATTAAATATTGTTGCTGTTGTTAAATACCAGCATGTCAGTTCTAAGTCATAGTGCCCCTGTATAGGATTTCTAAGGAGCAGTTACTGGGTTTTAGCTGCCAACTTGTGGTTACAAGTCCAGTGTTTATTCTGGTACCACACCAGGATTCCATATTAAAGACTAGCGCTTGACAGTGTTGTAGCAAAACAAGTACTTTTGTACCATATTGTTTTAACTGCTGTCGAGTTGGTTCTAATATATAGCAACTCTGTATAGGGTTTCTAAGGAGCAGCTGGTGGATTTGAACTGCCAAACTTCTAGTGACCTGTCCAGTGTTTCTCCTACAGAATCACACTAGGACATCTCATACCACATATTGTTGTTGTTAGGTGCCATCTAGTCAGTTCCACCTCATAATAATCCTTTGAACAATAAAGTGAAACACTGCCCAGTCCTATGCCATTCTCATAGACATTGTTTTGCTTGAACCCAGTGCTGCTGCTACTGTGCCAGTCCATCTTATTGTGGTCTTCCTATTTTTTCACTGACGCTCTACTTTACCAAGCATTATGTCTGTCTACAGAGACTGCTCTTTCCCAATAATATGCTGATGAAGTGTCACTGTCTTGGCTTCTAAGGAACACTCTGGATATACTTCTTCCAACATAGATGTTTTTGTTCTTCTAGTCATTCATAGTATTCTTCTCAAATGCACCGTAACTGAAATACATCAATTCTTCTACAGTTTTCCTTATTCATTTTTCAATTTTCATATGCATATGAAGCTATTGAAAAGACCATGGCTTAGCTGCACCTTAGTCCTCAAACTGAAATCTTTGCTCTTGAGCACTTCTTATGCAGCAGATTTACCTAATGTAATATGTTGTTTGATTTCTTGACTGCTGCTTCCATGAGAGTTGATAGTGGATCCAATCATTTTTCCCATTGATCATGATTTTATTTATTGGTTAAATGGTGAAGAATTTTGTTTTCTTTACATTTTGAAGCAGTATGAGGTGCAACCCATACTAAAGGCTATGGTTTTTCTGGTTGCCCTTAATTTTATAATTCTGAGAAAATAAAATAATGTAGAATCTTAGTTCTGAAGACTTTACATATCAATGTTGAAATTCAATTTCATAAATGAGGAAATGTATTTTAAATATTTTAAATGATATTCCTTCCCAAGTTATGTATTAGTATAGGTTTAGATCTGTTTTCTGTTTCTTTATTAAGAATTGAGTTACTTTACTCTTCTGCTTTATATAAACTGTTGTTATTAAGTGTCTTTGAGTTGATCCACACTAATAATGATCCCATATAGGATTTCTGTGTCTGTAAGCAGAAAGTCTCTCATCTTTCTTCCATGGAGCTGCTGCTGGGCTAGAACTGCTGACCTTGAACTTAGAAGTCCAGTGCTTATCCTGCAGAACCATCAGTGCGCCAATGTAAACTAGATACATTGATTTTAATATGTTTCAAACTTTCAACTTTGTTTAAAAAATATTATCTTAAAAATCGGAATAAGATGAATGTAGAACACTTGGATATTTATGGTGGTGGATTGTGTGTTGTGAGGCTGCTCTTAAGAAGGCTGTCTGCTTCCATAAAGATTTACAGTCCTGGAAACCATACATAGGGTTACTAAGAGTCAGAATTGCTGCAGTGGCAATGAGTTTGGTTTTGGGCTTAAATGGTAAATAAAAGTTGTCTATTGTTGTTGTTGTTAAGTGCCGTGAATTTAGTTCCAACTCACAGTGGCCCTATGCAGGGTTTCTGAGACCTTTAAATCTTTATGGAAGCAGACAGCCTCATCTTTCTCTCATGGAGCAACTTGTGGGCTTGAACTACCAACCTGTGGCTCACAGTCCAGTAGTTACCCTATGGATCCACCACACATACAGAAATTGTGTGTAAGTTGTTGTAAAAATGACATAAATGCCCTATATGACTTTCTGTGGCATTTCAAATGGGAAAGAAAATCAAACTCAAAATCAGTTTAAGGCTGATTTTTATGAAATGGAGGTCAGACGTGCCTCTGCCTTTCAACCTTCTTTAACTTATTATGACACCAACCATTCCTCCCCTAGCCCTCTCTGCTTTACATCTGGGTTTGATAATATATTGCAATGGCCACACAGAACTTAGAACAATGCTCATGATTATGGGGTTGATTAGGGAAGTATTCAGGGTATAATTCAGGATCAGAAACAACTCAGGATGCAGAAGTTCTCAAGACAGAAACTCTTCTTTGATGAACTGCAAGCATGCCTTGCACTTGTCTTTGGTCTCTCAGCCAAGCATTATGTCCTGCTTAGGCATAATGTTAAAAAGCTCCTTTAGTCAGTCTATAAATGCCCAAAGGGTACATTCTGCAAGACTGTCTCCTGCCCATAAGCATTCAGCTTTACTCAGTCCTTGGGCCTAAAAGCCTGTAGCTTCTCTGTCTGTCCATCCCAATGCCTCTGCTATCACTGCTTTTATAGGCAGGGATCTCATACTACACTGTGCTCTTCTATTTTAATGGTTATGGGATAGTCTCTTTATGCTTCTGAGATGACTCTTTTTAAATTGAATGGAATGACAGACTAACAAATCTTGTACACTTTATTTGCATGGTCCCACCGAATCATTTGGTGGGAATGAAGAAGTCATTGGCTAGAAAAACAGTATCAAGTAAATTCAAGGTGACAAAGTTGTAAATTGCTAACCGACTGTATTTTATTGATATTGATTTAAATTTTACACTTGGTAAATCTTAGGAATATTAAATCCACTTTTTAATTTTTTGTTTCTAATATTTTTGTTTTAAAATCTCAAATAAATATATATTTAATAAATAATAATAACAATAATGTAATTACAATTACTTAAAAACATGTGTTTATAAAATGGCCATGGAGTAAAGAAGAAAAAAACAAAAAGCAGAATGACATATAAAACCAATCCAAGTGGGCTTTGTATCCCCAGGCAGATTGTATCAAGTTGCCTACATATCCATTAAAAAAGTATTTAATTGATGTGAAATCAAGGAAAGATGATAAAAGAGTTTCTGCATTATTATATTTAAAAGCACTTTACAAGATTATATGAAATTCTTACAGCTATATTATCATCCTCTATTTACAAATGAAAAAGTTAAAGCAGAGAGCTAAAATAAATTTGACTCATATCACACAATAATTAGTAACGCTCTGAGCCATAATGTGTCTCATATCCTCCTGACTCCAAAGAAGGTGCTCTTTCTATGGTTGTTGTTGTTGTTGTTATGTGACATGGAGGGACTCTGCACAGGGTTTCCAAGGCTGTAAATCTTTACGGGAGCAGAAAGCCTCATCTTTCTCCCGCGGAACAGCTGGCAGTTTCCAACTGCTGACCTTAAGATTCGCCGCTCAGTTCGTAACCACTACGCTACCAGAGCTCTGTTTCTATGGTAGGTAGTATGATTTTTCCCCACAAATGTAAGCACTGGATAAGGAGAAATAGAGCCACTAGGGGCTTTGGATTTTGGCTTAAATAGTAAATAAAAGTTGTCTATTGGGGGGTGTAGTGTAGTGGTTACGAATCGGACTGCGAACCTTAAGGTCAGCGGTTCGAAACTACCAGCCGCTCCGCGGGAGAAAGATGAGGCTTTCTACTCCCGTAAAGATTTACACCCTCGGAAACCCTGTACAGGGTCGCTATGGGTCGGCACCGACTGGATGGCACTTACCAACAACAACATTGGGGGTGTGAGAGTTTCTAGTAATTGAAATGCCTGGGGGTTGGAATCGCATTCACCTAGACTTGGAAAAGGTAAAGGGTCATTTGAGGCAATTTTAAGATATAATTTGTGAGTTTGCTTTTTTAAAAAAATGCATTTATTTTAAACACCATCAGGTAAAACATACACATAAACACCTTAGTAGCTTTTACAGTTTCTAAGCACAAAGTGTGCCATGTGTTTTGCACATCTTGGAGTAACATTCTTGACGGCTAACAAAAATGTTGGAGGTTTAGCTCACCCTGAGGCAACTCAGAAGACAGGTCTAGTGATTAGCTTTCAAAAAACCAGTCATTAAAAAGCCCCAAGGAACACAATTCTAATATGACACCTTTCATGAGTTGTAATCGATTACACGATTCTAACAAAAAAGTAAAATATTTTATTAATTATTGGTGGTGCAGTCAGCTAAGTGTTGGGCTGCTAACTAAAAGATCAGCAGTTTGAATCCACCAGCTGCTCTGCAGAAGAAAGGTGAGAACTCTCTGCTCCCGTGATGATTTACACCTTCAGAAACCCAATGGAGCAGTTATATTCTGACTTGGTGTGTTGCTATGTGTCAGAATAAATAAGATGGCAAAAATGTGTCTGTTTTTGGATTTTTTTCCAGTTGCCAAATATTCCTAGGTTTTTTTCTCATGCTATTTCCTTTAATGAAATTTCACTCTGTCTATTAACAGAACTTTATACGTGTAAGCTGACCAACTCTTAACTACATACTGCTCAAACATCAGAGTGACTTGGAATTACATTATTGTTCATCTGCCATTCTGACAACATTTTAAATTTCTTAAAAGCAGGGATTAATTCTCTAGTGTCTAATATGATCCCTAATACAGTTGTCTATGCTACTAAAGCATATTAGCTTAATGAAAGCACTATTGTTAGATGCCATTGAGTTAAATTGACACATCAGGAAAAAAATAGAACTGCCTTTAGGGTTTTTCGGAGTCCTTTTGTGGCACTGTAGGATAAGCACTGGTCAGTTTCAATAGAAAGGTTGGTGGTTTTAACTCACCAGGAAACCCTATACAGGGTCACTATGAGTATGAACAGACTTGATGGCACTTAACAACAATGTAGTGTTTTTCAGGCTGTAGTCCTTATGGGAGAAGACTGCCAGGTGTTTCTTCCATGATATTTCTGTGTGAGTTTGAACTACCAGTCTTTTAGTTTAGTAGCCAAGCATTTAGCCTTTGAACCACCAGGGCTCCTTAATGAATGACTGGAGGATATATAGCTTTGATTAATTAGCTTTTGACCAAAAACTAACGTTTATGTATTTCTTGCCACTGATTTGCAGGCAGTCATAAATATGTACTATTTGAAAGCAACTTAAGCAAAATCAAATAAGAAATCGTATAATTTAAGCTGTATCTATGATCTATTCAAAGCACTAATTCAAAATAAATGTACAAAAAATACAATCAGTTGATAACATAACACCAAAAACAAGTTATTTTAATTATTTTATTTAGTAATTGGCCAACTGAGAACCAAATTATTTTAGTGTCTATAAACATCCTTACTGATTCAAACATCGAGTGTATCTATGGAATATCTATTTTAACTTATATCCTGGGTTAGTGTTTTACTTATTCCTATATCTTGCTCTGTTCTTAGCATTTCATCAGGCTTTAGCATTTTTATTCTAAATTGACATGACTTCTGTGATGTCACCACCCACATAGTTAAAATAATATAACTACTAAAAATAATATAAATGCATGTTTAAATGGACTCATGAAGGGGTGCTATAGGATCAGCACTGGACTTCAAATGACAAGGTCAGAAGTTCAAACCCACCAGTTGCTCCTCAGAAACCCTATACAGGGTTGCTATGAGTCAGAACCGACTCAACTGTACTTAACAACAACAAATATAAAATGGATTTGGAGATTACTTCTGATCTCAGAGTAATGTAATTGGTTTTAATGACTAACTAACACTTGTTGTTAAGTGCCATCGAGTCGGTTCCGACCCACAGCATCCCTATATAGGGTTTCTGAAGAAGTAGCTGGTGAGCTTGAACCACTGATATTGCAGTTCAAACAGCTTTGCAGGTTGGCACATTAACCCACAGCACCACACCAGGACTTCTAAATAACACTTAAAATTTTTTAATCTAATAAGTAAGGTCATGTCTTCCCCATTCTCTTTGTTTTTCTGTGGGTTTAGGCAAACTTGCTGTGTTGGTTTTTTTCCCCCCAACATTTCTTCTTCCTATGATGTCATTAGCTTCATCTTCTTTTTCAAATGTTGTTGTTGTTAGTTGCCATCCAGTCTGTACTGACTCCTAGCAACCCTATGCACAACAGAATGAAATAAAACTATTTTTCCAATAGTTACTAATGCAACATGCGACTGTCCACAGTTAATGGTAAAGATTAGGGTACTAGGAAGGGAACCTTGGATACTACTATGAGAGTAATTGAGAATCAGGTCCTCATATCTATGAAAACAGAATGTGGAAGAAGTTTTATTTCCTGCTGCTTCGGGATGAATGATGGATCCATTGCAATAATGCAGTAAAAGTCTGTTAAGATACTTCAGGACTTTGGCTTGTGCCTTCTTCGTGTTTAGCTGCACAGCTGGTGCAGGTGAATTTCCAGTCATAATAACGGATAACATTCCCAGTGGAAACATCCAACGGTGGTAAAACAGACAGAAATCTATTATAAATCTGAGTGCAATATCAATGTTTACAGAGGGAGGTCAAATAACAGAATTCTATTTGGTAAATGTCAGTACTGTATGAGTAGAAAGCATTCACAATATTTGCATTCTTATTAGAAAGGTATGTGCAAAATGCATAAATATTTCAGGGATTTTTTTTTTTTTTTACTCCTAAATTTTCTCCCTTACTAGAAATTAGCTTTCTTGTCATTTCTCTAATTCTCAAAGTTTACTCTGTTATTATATGATTTTTAGTATATGAGGCTATTTGGCAAGCCACGAGACTACCATATCATTTAAATCAACTGTAACTTATTGTGACATACTGGCACCTTTACATACAAATGTTAACTCTAGAAGAAAAAGTCTCTTCTAATAGGAAGAGACTTGAAACATTTACTTATGAATATCAAAGAGCACAGCCTTAGTTATGGATTACATCTCAATGTCAAGAAAACAAAAATCCTCACCACTGGACCAATAAACAACATTCTTATCAATGGAGAAAAAGATTGAAGTTGTCAAGGACTTCATTCTTCTTGGATCAACTATCAACACTTGCGGAAGCAGCAGTCAAGAGATCAGACGACATATTGCATTGGGCAAATCTGCTGCACAGGAACTTTTTAAAGTATTGAAGAACAGAGATGTCAGCTTGAAGACTAAGGTGCGCCTGACCCAGGCCATTGTGTTTTCAGTAGCCTTATAATGGATGCGAAAGCTGGACAGTGAATAAGGAAGATCGTAGAAGAATTGATGCCTTTGAGTTGTGGTGTTGGAGGAGAATACTGAAAGTGCCATGGACTGCCAAAAGAACCAATAGATCTGTTTTGGAAGAAGTGCAGCCAGAGTGCTCCTTGGAGGCCAGGATGACTAAGCTCCGTCTCTCATACTTTGGACATATTGTCCGGAGGAATCAATCGTTGGAGAAGGATGTCATGCTGGGTAAGGTGGAGGGTCAGAGAAAAAGAGGAAGACCCCTAACAAGATGGATTGGCCAGGTGGCATCATTGATGGACTCAAGTGTGGCAGCGGTAGTGAGGTTGGCCCAGGATCGGACATTGTTTCGTTCTGCTGTGCATGGGGTCGCTATGAGTCGGTTCCGACTCGATGGCACCTGACAACAACAATATGTATTAATTAAAAGACATAGGCAAATGTTTACTGGGTCATATTAAATCAACAATTAATTCTCCAAGATAGTGATATATATCAGATCCAAACCTTGTGATTGATTTTTAATATAGACAAAATATTTTTAAAGTTTTATTTATAATCAGAAGCACATATATGTTGTTTGTTGCTAAGTGCCATCAAGTTGGTACCAACTCATAATGACCCTATGCACAACAGAACAAAACACTGCTTGGTCTTGGGCCAACCTCACAATTGTTGCTACGTTTGAGCCCATTACTGCTGCCACAGTATCAATCCCTCTTGCTGAGGGACTTCCTCTTTTTTTCCCACCCTCCACATTACCAAACATAGCTGTCTCCAGTGACTGGTCCCTCATGACAATATGTCCATAATATGAGAGATGAAGTTTGACCATCTTGGGTTCCAAGGAGCACTCTGGCTGTATTTCTTCCAAGACAAATCTACTTGTTCTTTTGGTAGTTCATTGTACTTTTAATATTCTCCTCCAACACCATAATTCATATAAATAAATTATTTGATGGTCTTAGTTATTGACTATCCAACTTTTGCATGCATATGAGGTTCTTGAAAACACCATGGCTTGGATCAGGCACACTTTAGACCTCAAACTGACAGCTATCCTCTTCAACATTTTAAAGAGGTCTTGTGCAGCATATTTGCCCAATGAAATACATCGTTTGAATTCTAGATTGTTGCTTCCATGAGTGTTGATGTTTGATCCAAGTAAAATGAAATCTTTGATACCTTCACTCCATTATATGGATGATGTTTATTGGTCCAGTTCAGAAAATTTTTGTTTTCTTTACAGTGAGATGGAACCCGTACTAGAAAGTGTGCTCTTTGATCTTCATCAGTGATTGTTGTTAAGTCCTCTTCACTTTCAACAAACAAAGTTGTACCATCTGAGTGTCACAGGTTGTTAATGAGATTTCCTTCAAACCTGAGTGACGCTTTCTTTCATATAATCCAGCTTCTTGGATTACTTGTTCAGCATATAGATTGAATAATTATGGTGAAAGAATAAAACCCTAGCTCATACCTTTCCTAATTTTAAACCATTTGGTTTTCCCTTGTTCTGTTTGAACAGCTCCCTCTTGGTCTATGTACAGCCTCCTCAGGAATATAATTAAGTGTTCTGGAATACTCCTACTTTGCAAAGTTGTCTGTAGATCGCCGTGACCCACAACATCGAAATCCTGTGCATAGTCAATAAAGCACAGGTAAACATTTTTTTCTAGTATTCTCTGCTTTTAGCCAAGATCCAGCTAACGTCAGCAATGATTCTTTCATGTCTTCTTCTGGATCCAGCTGGAACATTTGGAAATTCTATGCCAATGTATGGTTGCAGCTGTTTTTGCATTATATTTAGCAAAACTTTACTCACATGGGATATCAATGATATTGTCTGATGATTTCTGCATTATGTTGGGTCATCTCTCTCTGAAATGGACACAAATGCAGATATTTTCCAGTCAGTTGGACAGGTAGTTGTGTTTCAAATATCTTGATATTGATGAATATGTTACTCCAGTGCAGCGTTAGTTTGTTGAAAGATTTCAATTTGTACATCATCAATTCCTAGAGCCTTGTTCTTTTTCAATGCCTTTAATGCACATTTGGCTTCTTTCTTCATAATCATTGACACTTGATCTTATGCTAACTCTTGAAATGGTTGAATACTGACCATTTATTTTTGGTACAGTGACTTGGTATTCCTTTCATCCTCTTTTTATGCTTTTTGAATCATTTAGTATTTTGCCCACAGAATCTTTAAATATCGCATGTTGGGGTTTAAATTTTGTCTTCAGTTCCCTCAGCTTGAGCAATGCTGAGGTGTTCTTCCCTTTTGGTTTTCTAACTGCAGGTTTTTGCACATTTCATTATAATATTTGACTTTGTCTTCTTGAGCTGACCCTTGAAATTTTCTGTTCAGCTCTTGTACCTCCTCACTTCTTCCATTTGTTTTAGCATCGCTACACTGGAGAGCAAGTTTCAGTGTCTTTTCTAACATTAATTTTTGTCTTTTCCTTTTTTCATGTTTTCTTAATAATTGTTTGCTTTCTTGCTGTATGGTGCTCTGGTGTCATTGAACAACTCTTCTGTTCATCAGTCTTTAGTTTAATGTATCACATTTGTTCTTCAGATGTTCTCTAAATTCAGGTGGGATACATTCAGGTTCATTATTTGGCTCCTGTGGATTGTTTGAATTTTCTTCTGCTTCAGTCTGGATTTGCATATGAGCAATTGATGGCCTGCCCTGGTCTTGAATTGGCTGATGATATGGGGCTTTCCCACTGTCTCTTTCCACAGTTGTAGTCAATTTGATTTCTGTGTACTCCATCTGGCAAGGTCTATGTGTGGTGATGATGGTGGTGATGTGCCATGGAGTCAGTTCTGACTCATAACGACCCTGTACAGGGTTTCTGAGGCTGTAAATCTTTATGTGAGCAGAAAGCCTCATCTTTCTCCCATGGAACAGCTGTTAGTTTTGAACTGCTGGCCTTGAAGTTAATAGCCCGACTCATAACCACTATGCTACCAGAGCTCCTCGAGGTCCATATGCAGTCATTTTTTCTTTTGTTTAAAAAAGATATTTGCAATGAAGAAGTCATTGGTCTTTCTGTCATGTGATCTCCAACATCTTTTCTATCACCAAGACCACATTTTTCAACTACTGATCCTTCCTCTTTGTTTCTAACCTGCATTCTAATCACCAGTAATTATCAATACATCTTTATTGCAAGTTTGATCGATTTCAAAATGAAGAGGTTGGTAGAATTCTTCAATTTCATTGTCACTGGCTTTAGAGGTTCCTGTGTAAAATTTGAATAACAGTAGGGTTAATTGGTCTTTCTTGTAGGGGTATTATCCTAGCACAAACAGGGAAGCAATTCATAACTGATCTTGATTTTTTTTTTTTTTTTGATGATGATGAATGTGACTCCATTCCTCCTGAATTTGTTAGTCACTGTGTTGTGAACCATGTGATTGTCAGATTTAAGAAATGGCCAATACTTGCCCATGTCAGCTCACTAATGCCTACAATATTGTTTATGCGTCCCATTTCATTTTTGACAATTTCCAATGTTCCCTAGGTTCGTACTTCGTACATTCTATGTTTTGGTTATTAATGGGTTTTTATGGCTGTTTCTCTTGATTTTGAACTGTGTTCCATCTGCTAGTAAGGTCCCGAGGCCTTTACTTATCTAGTGCTGACACAGTTCCTCTGCTATTTCAAAGGTTTTCAGTGACTAAATATCTAGTATTAGTCAACCTCTCCTTCTTCGTAGTCTGTCTTTGTCTGGGAGTTTAGCTAAAACCTGTCCACTGTGGGTGAGTGACCCTGCTGATATTTGAACTATCCATGCCATACCTTCAAGAATCAGAAATACACAAACTATCACAGTATGACAAATTGACAGACAGTTATGGAATACATATATACAGTACAAAATATTTAAAAAAATATATAAAAGTGGTACTTAGTTTGAGTACCATTGTTGAAAATATATAGCTGATTAAAATTAGAACTTGAAATAGGGAGTAAATTATTATACTCTTTGAATCTTTGTTAATAAATTTAGGCATAACTCTTTACGTAATGAAATAAAGACCACTGATTATTTTATAATTGTAGAAATGGAGTTAAAATATTCATTCAATTATAACTCCATAGCATAATAGATTACAAGCTGGAGTGCTAACTGTAAGGTCAGCAGTTCAAATTAACCAGTTGCGCCGAGAGGTAAAGATAAGGATTTCTGCTCTCATAAAAATTTACAGCTTCAAAATTTTATATACGGTCTTTATGAGTCTGATCTGACTTGAAGGCACACAACCACCACCACCACGTATGCATATAATAGCATTCAGTTTTGGAGAGGAAAGATCATAATGTCTTTTGTTCCTAGGAGGATAATTTGCAAAGAAAAATAAATAAACAACAACATATGATCTTGGAAATAGATTGTCTAAGGTTAGAAAATTTATTTTTCAGAACAAAATGTTGATTTCAGATTTTAATTTGATTTCATACATGATGAATATAATGAAGTTCTCATAAAAATACCCTCTTATACAAACATTAATAGTGCAGATAGCTAACCTGTAGCTTTAAAGAGACATCACTACTCAAACATTATTTTATTAAGCTTCTCTCATAAAGCTTATTGAAAATTACTTACCATTTTATCTCTATTTCAAGACATTTCTATTAGTTAGGAAAATTTCTAACCTCATAAGTGGTGATTCAAGTCTACCAACCACTCCTTCAAAACTCTATATAATATCACTATGATGACTTGATAGCACTTAAAAACAGTGATGCACCAGACTGAGGACTTCCAAAATTGCTTGATTCTATCTATTAATTGAGTGTAACAAAACAAAAAATAAGAAAAAAAAAAAAACAAAAAAAAAACAGTGCAAAGATAAATGGGGCACACAAGGCTATGGAAAGCTTTGTGGATAGTAATAGTCTATATGATGTATATATGCAAAGAAGAAACTAAACAGTGATGCAAAACCAGACTGATTTTAATTCACATGACTAAAGGTCAATTCCCTGTGATTTGTAAATAGACTACTAGGAAAAACCCTAAAAAGGAGATCTCCATGGATATATAAGCAGAATATCAGTCACACATATGATCTGCCTCTAGAGCATCAGAAAGTAACTCTTGAAACCAGATATATCCCTAATGGTGTGAGGCATTACCGAAAGTTTCATCATATCATACCTATTATATTTCATAATGGTATTCATTTAGTATTGATTTCAAATCTTTTCAGGAAAAAAGTGTACATTGATTGTAAGACATATCCCGATTTCAGAAATATTAAAATATATAATATATAATATTAGGAAATACAATATTTATTAAAGATGAACACAAATATCAAATATACCTTGGAAATTTATAGATTAGATGAAAGCTATTCAAAGCTGCATTGGGTCCTGTTGTGATGAGACACTCCAATTTCAACTTCAAGATTAAGACACTGATTATACTAGGTGTTGGGTGAGTTAGTGACCACCAACTGCCAATAAGTCCTTGTCCAATAATTGCCATTAGAAAAAAACAAAAAAAATCAAGTCTAACTATCCCTCCCCACAGGCACGTACCTGAAATGAATTATTGTTGGAGAAGATTAAAAGATCAAGTTAGTTCTGTTGCTTCAGTTTGAGACATCTTGAAGGGCCACCACAAATTCATTCATAAATATCCCCAAGACACTCTACAAAAGTCTTGCAGGCACCTCTCACAGTATCATATCTATTGCCTGGTATCAACAAACACTCCATTGTTATTAATTACTGGTTGTCATCTGGTCATATGTGCTGTGGAGTCGGTCCTGATTCATAGTGACCCTGTACAGGGTTTCCGAGGCTGTAAATCTTTACGGTAGTAGAAAGCCTGATCTTTCTCCATTGGATCAGCTAGTACTTTTGAACTGCTGACCTTAAGGTTTGCAGCCCGATTCACAACCACTACACTAACTAGCAAGACTTTTTATTCTATAAGTGTAAATATATGTTTCACATCAATGAAAATAATGCCTCTGAAAAGATGTAAAATAAATTTCAAGTGTGATGAATGACTAAAACAACTAAAGATAGACAAATATACAATGATATATCCTATACTGGGTTTCTGGGTGACTCTTGAAACCAGATATCTCAATTTTCTAAGTTGTTGACAATTAATCAAAATTTTAACAACTCAAACTCATATAAAGACACCCCAGAAGAAAGATTAGGCAATCTGCATTCAAAAACCACTCAACAGTGTTTTGCATACTATAGTTGCTTGGGTGTTACCGGATTGTAGACACTTATGCCATTGGTGTTTTAAATAAAAGCAGGATCATTAATTATGGATAGGTTTCAGTGAAGTTTCCAGTTTAAGAGAGACTATGAAGGAGTCCTGGTGAGGCACTGATGGTTAAGTGAACCACAAGGTCAGCGATTCAAACCCAACAGCTGCTCCTCTGAAACTCTGTACAGAGTTGCTATGATTAGGAATTGACTCAACAGCTTAACAACAACAACAACAAGGAAGAAGGAGAGGCAGGATATTTCTGAAAACCTTAGCCACTGAACAGTATCAGAACAATATCAGATGCAGCACCAGAGATGAAAATAATACTATGAATAATGATAGAACACTTTCAGATAATTACTGATGATCGGAATGCAAAGTATGAAAACAAAGAGGAAGGGTCAGTAGTTGGAAAATATGCCCTTGGTGTTAGATGGTACATGAACCTCAACAGATGGAATAAACTGGTATCAAACTGATTACATCTGTAGGAAGAAAAAGTGGGAAAACTTAATAGCATCATTCAAAACAAGGTCAGGGGCAGACTGTGAAACACATCATCAATTGTTCATGTGCAACTTTTGGCTGAAGCTGAAGAAATTAAAACAAGCCCAAAAAAAGCAAAAATATGACCTTGAAGAATTTTGTTGTTAGATGCTTTTGTGTCTACTGACTCATAACAACCTTATGGACAAAAGAATGAAACATTGCCCAGTCCTGTGCCAACCTCATAATTCTTGGTACAATTGAAACCATTGCTGCCACCACTGTGCCAGTCTATCTCATTGGGGATCTTCCTTACTTTTGCTGATCCTCCACTTTACCAAACATGATGTGCTTCTCCAGGGACTTATCCCTCCTGATAACATATCCAAAATATTAGAGAATCTCACCATCCAAGCTTATAAGGAGCATTCGCACTGTACTTCTTCCAGCAGATTGGTTTGTTCTTTGTGAAACCCATGTCATTTTTAATATTATCCTGCAGCAACATAACTCCAATGGATCAATTCTTCTAAGGTCTTCTTTATTTACTGTCCAACTTTGATATGCATATGAGCGTATTGAAACACCATGGCTTGGGTATGGTGTACACTAGTTCTCACACGGACGTCTTTGCTCTTAAACTCTTTAAAGAGGTCTTGTGCGGCAGATTTGACTAATGCAATACATCATTTTATTTTTTGACTGCTGCTTCCATAAATGTTAATGGTTGATCAGAGCAAAATGAAGTCTTGGACAATTTCAATATTTTCTCCTTTTATTTTGATGTTGTTTATTGGTCTAGTGTTGAGGATTTTTGTTTTCTTTATATTGAGGTGCAACCCTTACTGAAGACTGTGGTCTTTGATGTTCATGAGTATGTGTTTTAAGTCCTGTTTGCTTTCAGCAGGCAAGGTTGTACCATCTGCATATTGTAGATTGTTAATGAGTGTTCCTCCAACCCTTATACACATTGTTTTTCTTCGTATAATCCAGCTTCTCGAATTATTTTCTCAACATACAGATTGAGTTAGTGTGATGAAAGAATACAACCCTGGTTTCTTAATTAAAACACTTTTCCTAATTATACTCAATTAACTGTTATCTTGTTCTATTTGAACAACCGCCTATTGATCTATGTACAGGTTCCTCATGAGCACAATTATATGTTCCAGAATACTCATTTTCCACAATGCTGTCCATAGTTTGCCATGATCCACACAATCTAATTAGAATATTTTTCACCTGAATTTAGAGAACAGATTTGATATATTAGACAATAATGAACAAAGACCAGAAGAGTTGTGAAATGGCATCAAGAATATCATACAGGAAGAAAGCAAAAAATCTTAGACTGGAAAATAAAGAAAAAAACAAAATGGGTGACAGAAGAGACACAGAAGCATGCTTGTGAAATAGAGAAACTAAAGAATAGGAAGAAATGAAGAGGAAAAAGAACTGAGGTAAAATTTTAAAGAGGCAGCCTGAGAATACAATTTCAAGTATTTAAATGAAATGTGAAATGATCTGTAGTTCGAAACTAAAAGGGAAGAACACAGTCAGCGTTTCTTGAAGTGAAAGAACTAAAGGGAAAGTTCAGGCCTTGACTTGGAATATTGAAGGATTCTTTGGTGAAAATTGTGGTAAAAGAACACAACCCTGGCACAAACTTTCCCTACTTTTTAAACCATTCAATGTTCCCTTGTTCTGTTCAAACAGCTGCCTCTTGGTGTATGTACATGGTCCTCATTCCTAATTAGCATAATTAAGTGTTCAGGAATACTCATAATCTGCAATGTTGTCCAAACTTGTCATTATCCACACAATCAAAAATCTTTGGGTAGTCAATAAAGCACAGATAAACATCTATCTGTTATTCTCTTCTTTCAGCTAAGATCCAGCTGACATCAGCAAGGATATCCCCTGTTCCACATGCTCTTCTGAATCCAGCTTGAACCTCTGGAAGTTCTCTGTTAATTTTTGGTTGCAGGCATTTTTAAATTATCTTTACCAAGATTTTACTTACATGTGATATTAATGATATTGTCGAATGATTTCTGCATTCCATTGGTTAACCTCTCTTTGGAATGGGCACAGGTATGGATCTCTCCCGGACAGTTGGCCAGGTAGTTGTCTTCAAAATACTTGACATAGATGAGTGAGTGCCTCTAGTGCTACATCAGTTTGTTGAAAGATTCTATTTGTATTCCATCAATTCCAGTTGCCTTGTTCTATGCCAATGTTTTTAATGTACCCTGGATGTCTTCATTCAGGATCTTTGGCTCTTGATCATAAGTCAACTCTTGAAATGGTTGAACAATGACCATTTATTTTTGATACAGTGACTCTATATATTCTGTCCATCTTCTTTTGAAGCTTTCTGCAACATTCAATTGCAATTCTATTGCTGATAGAATTTTTCAATACTGAAAGTTGAGGCTTGAGTTCTGTCTTCAGTTCTTTCAGCTTGGAAAATGGTGAGCAGTTCTTCTCTTTAGTTTTCGAACTCCAGATCTTTGCACATTTCATTTTAATACTTGACTTTGTCTTCTCAAACTGATCTTTGATATTTTCTGTTCAGCTCTTTTACCTCCTCATTTCTACCATTTGGTTTAACATCTTTACACTGGAGAGCAACTTTCAGAGTCTCTTTTGACATCCATTTTGGTCTTTTCCTTCTTCCGTGTCTTCTTAATGACCTTTTTGCTTTCTTCCTTTATGTTCTTGTTGTCATCCCACAACTCTTCTGGTCTTTGGTCTTTAGTGTCTAATACATCAAATCTGTTCTTCAGATGATCTCTAAATTCAGTTGTAATATGTTAAAGGTCATATTTTGGCTCTTGTGGACTGGTTTTAATTTTCTTCAGCTTCAGCTTGAACTTTCATATGAACAATTGATGATATATCCCACAGTCTGCCCCTGGCCTTGTTTTGGGTGCGGATATGGAACTTTTCTAAAGTCTCTTCCCACAGATGTAGCCAATTTGATTTCTGTTTTTTCCATCTGGTGAGGTCCATGTCTTTTATGTTGTTTTAAAAAGTTATTTACAATGAAAAAGTCATTGGTCTTGCAAAATCCCATCATGTGAGCTCCAACATCATTTCTATCAACAATGACATAGTTTCTGACTACTGAATTGATGAATTTGAGTTATGTTGTTGTTGGAGAATATTGAAAGTACCATGGACTGCCAAATGAACAAACCCGTCTGTGTTGTAAGAAGTATAGTCAGAATGCTCCTTGAAGCCAGTATGGCCAGATTTCATCCCTCATACTTTGGAAATAACTCAGGAAGGACCAG
>NW_006408840.1:2028961-2060064 GCF_000296735.1 Chrysochloris asiatica
ATGACACTTAACAACTGTACAATTATTTATCAAGGCCCTTCTAGATACATTTCTCCATTTTGTGATGTATTGTAATTCCAAACCTCTATGTCTGTGTTTAAGGAACTCTGGTATTATAGTAGTTATGAGTGGGGCTGCTAACCTCAGGTCAGCAGTTTGAAACTACCAGCCATTCCACAGGTGAAAGATGAGAGTTTCTGCCCCCTTAAGGATTTACAGACTCAGAAACCTACACAGGATTTCTATGAGTTCGAATGACTCCACAACATATCACCAGTACCACAACCATGCCTGTGTTTATGGCCCATGTTTGAAGAGCTTTGTTAATGAGGCAGGATTAAGGTGGACCTAAGGAGTAAGACAAAAAGTACCAAGGAAAAATTCAAGCCTCAATCTGAAATATTGAATTGTTTTTTGGGTAAATATTGAATGATGCAGAAAACATCAAAGGAAGATGGAAGGAATACACAGAGTCACTATACCAAAAGGAAATGGTCGATGTTCAATCATTTCAAGAAGTAGCATATGATCAAGAACCAATAGTACCAAAGGAAGAAGCCCACAGTGCACTGAAGGCATTGGCAAATAACAAGTCTCTGGGAATTCGTGGAATACACATTGAAATCTTTCAATAAACTGAGGCAGTGCTGGGGGCACTAACTCAACTCTGCCTAGAAATTTGGAAGAAAGCTACTTGACCAACTAATTGGAAGAGATCCATATTTGTGTACACTCCAAAGTGATCCAATGAAATGTGGAATCCAGCAAACAATATCATTAATATCACATTCAAGTAAAAGTTAACTCAAAATTTGTCGTAACACTACATTGACAGGAAACTGTTAGAGTTTCAAATGGAATTCAGATAAGGATGTGGAACAAAGGGATCTCATTGCTGATGAATCCTGGCTGAAAGTAGAGAAGACAAGAAACAGGTTTACCCATGCCTTATTAACCAGGCAAATTATTTGACTGTGTGGATCATGATAAACTATGGATCACATTGAGAAGTATGAGTATTCTGGAACACTTATGTTTCCATTCCATACTCTGCCATTTACCATTAGGAAACTGACCAAGAAAAATTTCAAAAGTCAACCATTAGTGGGAAAATTCATGTTTACAGTTAATAGTTCTGCTCACTGAAGAACAAAAGCCTTGGATTAAATCTAGGGAACTGCTATCAAAAGGCTTTGTGATATTTCATGACAATGCATGTCCTCACATCTCTGTTCACACTGCTGACACTCTGTAAAACCTTCATTTTGATGTGTTCAACTATTCTCACCATAGTTCTGATCTTACTTTATTGGACATTCATTTGTTGGGTCACCTGAAAGCAGCCCTTTGGGGATGAAGTTTCACCTCTGATGAAAACGTGAAGACAGCAGTGCATTGATGACTTGCAACTCAGCCTAAACCATTTTTTAATATGGGGATATGAAAGCTTGTTGACTGATGGACAAACTGTCTTAAAAAGCAAGGAGATTACATTGATAATGTCATTTCTAAAAGTTAATTAAAATTAATTCTAACAGCCAGAGTGTGAGTAATTTTTGACTCACCCTCATATCATAATTACCAGAAAATATAGTCATTTAATTTTTTTAGAAGTAATTGCTGCATGTTGATTTTATAGGATATACAGGTCTATATATTGAGTAAGGTAATATTGAGATTAGTAATTGCATTCTTAAGAATTTTCAAATCTGATGATTAGACTTATGAAAATAAGAAAAAGCTTTGATAGAAAACTGTAACATGATATTTACATTTGAAAAAGTCTAGGAAATGAAAACTCTCACTTGAGGAGAAATACAAAAACAGATGCTAGGAAGATAAGAAAGTAGCAACATAATTTGTCATTTTTAACTCCATTCCCACACAAAATGTTGAAGAGAAGGAAAAAGGCATGAGAAATATAAGAAGTTGGAGTATCAAATGAAGAACTTATTTATTTACTTATTATTTATTTATTGATTTATTAATAATGGAAGAACTTGTTCATAAATTTTAGGAAAGGGATTTTTTTTAAGGGGGTAAGATTTAAATTCCATGTAAGAATTGAAATCACTGATGGTGTGATGCTGTAGTATAAGCACTTCACTAAAAGGTAGGTTTGAAATGCAAGGTCACTAGTTCAAATCCACCAGCTACTCTTAGTAAACCCTTATAGGGTTGTTGAGTTAGAACTGACTCAAAAGCACTAAACAACAACAATGGAATGACAATAGGGATGTTGGATGTGTTGGTGGGTGAAGGATAAAGCTGCAAACACATGTGGAAGAATAAGCCTTGAAGAGAAGTCAAACCATTTCCTCTAGATCTACAGTATTTTTTTTTTTTTAATATATTTTGTGAAGCTGTGTTGATCTTAACCAAGGCTTTCTATTCCTTGGCCATGTCCACCTCAGTTTGGGACCTTATTTTTCATATATAGAAATTATTCAATGTAACTGTGTTGAGCAGGACAAGACTTTAGCACAATGCTTCCATGATATATGTGAAGATATGCTTCAAAGAATCTGTAATCTAAATTAGACCTTTAAAAACATGTGCCTAAGGGGATTCAGTGATTATCTTAATCAATTTAATTGATTAAAATAATCAGAAACATAATTTATACCATAGAACAAATTAGTTCTATGAAATTTACAGATTAAAAACTCAGAGACAGAAAAATATTTTCTTTCCTGATGAAAATATTTTTAGATTAATTAGAAATTTAGAATTAAAGATTTACATTCAACCACAGTAGCTACTCGGACAAGGTTTTCTGGGAGAATGGTTCTCCACCAATACTCTCTTCCCTTTTCTTATGTTTATTTTTCTCCCTTTGTATTTTAAAGTATGAATACCTTCAGAGGTTAATTACATTCAGTTATGCATACTTATCTTCAGGTAGAAAACATGAGTTCAAAACTGTTTTAATTATGTGTTTTGAATTTGTTGTATCTTCTAGATCTTTGTTATTCAAAGTGGGATCCATTTACCAGCATTAGCACCACCTGTGAGCTTATTACAAATACAAACTTTTGGGCACTACTCCAGATTTTTTCAATCCTACATCTTCTTTTAACATGATTTCTAGTTGATTTTTCTGCACATTAAATTTTCAACTGTAGAAGTCTAATATGCTTTTATAGTTCCTCTTTTTGGCACTATTATACCTCTATTGTTGTATATTAAATTATATATGACTCCTAGTGTGGCACTGTGAATAAACAGTGAACTGCTAGCTACAACGTTGGTGCTTCAACACTACCAGCCACTCCTTAGAAACCTTATACCATGTCACTATGAGTCAGAACCCACTTGACTGCACTTATATAACAAATTACCTCAAACATGCCGTTTTCCTCTGATGGTTCCCATGCCTATGGAATTTAGAATATTATAGTTGAGCCCTCATACAGGGTCGTCTAAACTGCAATCAAGGTGGCAGTCTTGTTATGTCTGCTTTTAGAATTCTAGGTCATCTCAAAAGTTCACATGATTGTTCACACAGTGTATTTGTTTGTAGCTGTAGAATTTATGGTTGGTAGCTTGCTTCTTCAATGTCAGCAGAAAAAAATGTTATTTCAGAGAAGGCACAAGTTCTCTTTTTTGAAAACCTTTTTACTGTAAATTGAGTGAAGGCTTAAAGAAGATGATCAGTTTTACATTCAACAAATCATACACTTTGTTTCATCTCAATGGCTGCAATCCCATCATTCAACAACAGTTATCCCACTTCCTCCCTATGGTTCCTAATTCTAGTCTACCCTTTTTCCCTTTCCTTCTCTACTTTGTCTTTCGGTAATCATTGCCCTTTTGATCATGAATCATTGGCCATCCAATGATGAACATATCTTACTAGTGTTGTTCTCCCTCTTATATACCTATCTACTGCTTGCCTGAAAATTGGGCCATGAGGGTGAGTTTCATTCCAGACCTGAAAGGTGGTTGTGGGTGATAGTTGTAGGGTCCTCCAATCTCTTTGTGACCAGTAAGTCTGATCTTTTGATATAATTTTGAGTTTTATTCCTCATTCTGACACTCTAACTGGAATCTTCTAATGTAGTCCCTTTCAGAGCAGTATGTAATAGTAGCTATGTGCCATCTATTTCTTCTGATCATAGGGTCATATGATGTTTATGTGTTCTGTTAATTGCTGGACTAATAGATTCCAAGCACCTTCAATTCATATCACTCTTCTCTCTTCCACACATGGAGAGACCAAGAGCTGCACCTTAGATGACCACTCATGAGCTTTTATTTTGTTTTTAAATTTTTTATTGTGAATTGAGTGAAGGTTTACAGAGCAGATGATCAGTTAGACATTCAGCCAATTGTATACTTTGTTTCCATACAATGATTGTGATCCCCTCCAAGTACCATCAGTTAACAGTATTTCCTTTTACTCTTGCATTACTCACTGTCTCCTGCTACCTTCATCTTTTTCTGCCAACTTTGCTCTTGTTGTATATTGCCTTCCCTGTGACCCATGTTAATACATGTCTACCCTCTAGCCCATCAATAATTTGCTCTTCACCCCTAGACTCCACCCTCCAATAACCATAATGGAATGTTTCTCTAGCAAGAAAATCTTTTCTAAACATTTTATAACAGTAGTCTCATACAATAGTTGTTCTTTTGTGATTGACTTCTTTCACTCAGCATAATGTCCTCCAAGTTCAACCATATTATGACGTATTTTGCGCATTCAAATGATCCTATTTTCTTATCCATTCTGCTATTCTGTCACTCGACTGATGCACTTAATCTATTTACATACAGTGTAATTATTGATAAATATGAACTGATTCCACCATTCATCTGTTAGTTTGCTGTACTGTGGCGGCTTGTGTGTTACTATGAATCAAGAAGCTATGACACTGATATTTTAAATACCAGCAGGGTCACCATAGGAGGACAGATTTCAGGTGAGCTCCCAGACTAAGACAGGCTAGGAAGATGGAGAGACAGACTAATTCTGAATATTTAGTAACTGAAAACTTTATATATACCAGTGAAACACTGCCAAATAGCACCAGAATACTGAATGTTGAAATATGATGAAGAGCACCAGAATATTGTTAGGTATAGTGCTGGATTATGAGGACCTCAGGATGGAAGGCACTCAAAATATAATTGGGGAAGAGCTACCTCCTCAGAGGAGTACTGGTGTGACACTGTGGGTTAATGCACTGGACTCCAAAGTCAGTTTGATCCACATGGTCAGTGGTTCCAGGTCAACAGCTTGAAGGTGCTTAGCAACACCAACTTGAACCAACTTGAAGGTGCTTAGCAACACCAACAATAGGCATTAGTGAGCTGAAGTGGATTGGTATTGGTCATTTTTAATCTGACAACCACATGGTTTGCAATGCCAGGAAACATTTCAAGATCTATCTGTAGTAGAATAATATACATACACCTAGAAGGAAAACCAGTTAATACAATTATTATTAAAATGCATACATCAACCACTAAAGCCAGTCATGATAAAATTGAATTCTACTAACTTCTTCAGTCTGAAATTAATCAAATATACAAGCAAAATGCACTGATTTAAGATCAATAATTGGAAAATATGGTCTTGGTGATAGAAACATTGCTGGAGATGTTGCGGTATATTCATTTTCTTTGATGGTACTTTGTGATTTATTGTTTCTTTTTATCCATTTTAAGCAGTCTGTTTTATCTTGAAATCTATTTGAATTGCTCAACATTTGGAAGTTCTATATCTTGAAAGTGCCATGGGCTGCTAAAAGAACCAACAGATCTGTGTTGGAAGAAGTGCAGCCAGAGAGTGTCTTGGAGGTCAGGATGGCCAAACTTCTTCTCTCATACATTGGACATATTGTCAGGAGGAACCAGTCGCTAGAGAAGGATATCATGTTTGGTAAGAAGGAGAGTCAGAGAAAACAAGAAAAACCCCCAGTGAGATGGATTGTCAAAGTGGCAGCATAAATGGGCTCAAGTGTGGCAATGATAGTGAGGTTGGCCCAGGATTAGGCAGTGTTCCGTTCTGCTGTGCCAAAGGTTGCTAGGAATCAGTACCAATTCAATAGCACCTAACAACAACAACAACATATCTACACTATTCCCTCATTTTGCGTTATAGTTTACTTCATTATAAATATGGTTCTCTATATTAACTCTTGAAGGTTTGTTTTATTTTAAAGTCTCTCCTAGGGAACCCTATATAGAGTCACTATTTGTCAGAATTGACTTGACAGCACTTAACAACAACAACATAGTTGAACTGAGTTCATGGTGGTGTTGCCATTTATGTTAGTCACATATTGCTGCCTCCTGTTGTTGATTCTCAATCCAAAGAACATTCTTTAGGGTTTTTTTTGTTGTTGTTATTTTATTATTATTATTATTATTTTTGTAATGTTGGTCTAGTTATTACCAATTCCTATAAATCTGTTTATCTGAAAATGTCCTAATTTCACTGTTGTGTTTGGCAATTTTTGTTTTTGTTTCTTCAGAGTTTTATAACCGATATTCCATTGTCTTCTTGTCTCATGACTTCTTCTGAGAATTCAGAGCTTAGTTTTATTTGTTCTCCTTTGTAGGTAACTTTTTATTTTTTCCAATCTGTTCTCAGTATCCCAAATGCTATTCCCCAAAGTAGGATTAGAAAATTGTCTTTGTGGACTGTTATGCCAATTGACCATCATGTCCCCTGAGACCATAATCCTGAGCCCTCAGACCCAGCAACTCATTGACTTAAGATGTTTGATAATATATAACAAGTTTTCATCATTATTCCCTGCATGCTCCACTACATTCATAGGTTTTTTTGAAGCAAAGGTAAATACTCCTGCACAAATATTCTCTTTCAAGTCCTTATATATTTGTGAATATACTCTTCCTCTTCCTCCCATATTTGTTCAACTTGTGTATCTGTCCATGTATTTACTCACAGAATACTGTTGTTACAAAGTTGTTTACATAACTCTTTTTACCTCTATCTACTTTAGCTCTTACATACCTCCCTGTGTCTTCAGTTGTTTTCATCAATCTTTTGCCAACCTCCCTTTTCTTGTATATTGCCCTTCCCATCACCCAAGTTAATATGTGTCTACCCTCTCACCATTTAATTACTCTCTCTTCCCTGCTACACCTGGTAGTGATCAAAGAATGTTTCTTTTACCTTGAAAATTTTTTCCTGAGTTTCTACAATAGTGGTCTCATGCAATTTTGTCATTTTGTGATTAACTAATTTTATTCAGCATGATGTCGTCCATGTTCATTCATGTTATGAGGTATTTCACAGATCCATAGTTAATCTACAAGGATGCACAGCATTCCATCATGCATATGTATCCAAGTTTGTTTACCCATTCTTCCACTGATGGTTATTAGACTTTCTCCATCATTTTACTATTGTGAATAATTCTGCAATGAACATTTATGTGTGTATATCTAATCATGCCATACCTTTTATTTCTTATGGCTATATACTAAATAGAGGGATTGCTGGGTCAGATTGTGTTTCTATTTCCAACTCTTTGAGAATGTGCCATGCCACTTTCCATATTAGTGGTACACCATCAATGTAGGTGGGTCCCAGTCTCTCCACACCCTCACCATCATTTGTTGTTTTCTGTTTTTTGAACTTTACTATTAATGGTGGGTGGAGATGTTATTTCATTGTTTTGATCTGCATTTCTCTGATGGCTAAGGATCATGAAAATTTCTTCATATGTTTGTTGGCTACCATGTCTTCTTTGGTGAACAGTCAGTTCATGCCCTCTCACCATTTTTTAATATAGTTGCTTGTCTTTTTCTTATAGAGGTATTGTAGTTTTCTATACATTTTAGAGATTAGTGCCTTGTCTGATATGTCATTGCAAAAATATTTCCCAGTCTGTGGGCTTTTTTCACTCTTTTGGCAAAGTCTTTTGATGCATCTAAGTGAATAATTTTGAGGAGGTCCCAATCATTTATTTTGTCTTCTACTGCTTGTGTTTTTAGTTATGTTTAACACTATCTTTATGCCATGTATTAGAGTCATTCTAGTCCCAGTGTGGAGCAGAACGATAAACACTGGACTGAAAGGTTGGTTCAAACTGCAAGGTTGGTGGTTCAAACTCACCAGCTGCTCCTTGGAAACCCTATAAAAGGTTGCTGTGAGTCAGAACTGACTCAACACCACTTAACAACGACATTAGAACTCATAAGTTTGCCACTACTTTTACACTGATGATCTTTATTGTACAGGTTTCATATTTATTTACTTATATAATCCACATTGAATTTGGTTTTGTATATGGTGTGAGATACCTGTAAATTTTCTGCAAATGGATTTCTAATTTTGCCAGCACCATTTGTTGAAGAGACAAGTACTGTTTTAATGTCTTACCTGACAACACAACCCCAGAATTATCTCTCTTTCTATTAACTCAAAGTTAAAGTAATTAGAGACCTCAGTTGAATCTGTAAAATTTTTTAACCTTTGGCACATTGTGGTTGTTGTTTTTAAATGCCATCGAGTCAGTTCCAACCCATAGTGACCCTGTACAGAGTTTCTGAGGAGCAGCTGGTGAGCTTGAACTGCCGATTTTGTAGTTCAAATGGCTGTGCAACTACTATAACTAATTAAGGGCTTGGCATGAATCCTATCCACACATTTCATCAACATACAAGGAAAAGGATTTAATTAGAGCATTTTATACCAGAGCGTAAGAACCTTGAGACCACTTTAGAATCGGCCAACCTATGGATTAAATCAAAGTACAAAATTTTTATGTACATAAAATGAAAAAGTAAAACTTATTTCCCAATGTATATGTTTATGTTGTTGTGTGCCATCTAATTTGTTCCAACCTATAGTGACTTTATATAGGGTTTCCAAGGAGTGAGCTTGGACCTCTGACCTTGCAGTTCAAACTGACTTTGCAGTCTAGCATATTAGACCATAGTACCACACTAGGACTCCTATATGCTGACATTCCATGATAAATATTCAGAAGAAAAAAAGTGAATATATCATTATATCTTAATAATCATATGAAAGTCTAACCAGTATCATGATTTTCATTCAGAGTTATATTTGCCAACCAAATCCACATACCCTAATTTTTCAAATAAGTTCTATTAAGTCCTACTGTGCATTATAAGTATGGATTTATATGAATTTATATGAAAGGTTCATGTATTATAAAAATATAATTTGTTTTAGATAGTGAATTATTTTATTTAAAATGCATATCTTTTTAGGCCCATAGAAATTCAAAGGGCAAATTTAGGCATATATTGGGAGCTGGTGGTGGTATATTTTCTAAGTTTCAGGTTCTCCTTTTGAGATGTCTCCTAGGAGCCTTCATATTTATTGTGTACTCATAATTGTCAACTATTGTTGTTGTTAAGTGCCATTGAGTTGGTTGCACCTCTGTGTATGGTTTCTGAGGAGTGGCTGGTAGGTTTGAACTGTTGACATTGCAGTTAGCAGTCCAGTACTTACTCTATGGTTTAAAAAACAGGGAATGACAGATTCCAGAGGTATTAGGCCACATTCATAGTCAAAAAGAACATCTGTATTAAAGTAGAATGCTGTCTGAGATAGGATAATATCTAAATGCCTACAGGGAAGACTAGTTAGCTATTATTCAAATTTGCACACCAATCACTTAAGCCAGTGATGATGAAATTGAAGAGTTCTACCAACTTCTTCAGTCTGAAATTGATCAAGCATGGATCATCATGCATTGATAAATTTTGGTTATTGGAATGTGAAAGTTGAAAACAAAGTGGAAGGATCTATCTTTGGAAAAGATGACCTTGATGATAGAAATGACCAAGAACAAATGGTAACCCCTGAAATGTTTCAACAAACAGATGCAGAGCTAGACGAATTGACTGTTCTATGCCAAGAACTTTGGAAGACAGCTGACTAAATGAGATCCATATTTGTTCCTATTCCAAAGAAACATGATCCAACAGAGTGGAAATTGCTGAACAATATTATTAATACAAGTAAAATTTTGCTGAGATAATTAAAAAATGGTTACAGAAGTACATTGACAGGAAGTTGCCTAAAATATATGTCAGGCTTCAGAAGATATAATTGAGAAAGATATCATTGCTGACCTCAGACTGATATTGGCCGAAAGCAGAGAATATCAGAAAGATACTCATCTATGATTTATTGACTATGCAATAGTATTCAACTGTGAATTATATCAAGCTGTGGATGGCATTGCAATTCCAGTACACTTAATTTGACTCCTGCTGAACCTATACTAGACTATGAGGCAGTTGTTCAAACAGAACAATTTACACTGTGTGTTTTAAAATCAAGAAAGTTGATTGTCACAGTTGTATCCTTTCATCATATTTATTCAATCTTTATGCTGAGCAAATAATCCAAAAAGTTGGACTACATGAAAAACAATGTGACATTAGGATTGGAGGAAAAGTCATTAAACCTTTGCGAATGACACAAACTTGTTTCCTGAAAACTAAGAGGATTTGAAGCACTTAACTGATGAAGATAAAATAGAGCCTGCAGTATAGATTCTCACTCAATGCAAAGAAAATCAAAATCTTCACAATGGGATCAAGAAACAGCATAATGATAAATGAAGAAAAGTTAAAAGTTAGTAAAGATTTAATTTTACTTGTATCAACAGTTAATGCATGCATGTGAAAGCATCAGAGAATTCACAAGATGTGCTGCACTGAGCAAATCTGCTGCACAAGACCACTTTACAGTGTTAAAGTATAAGATGTTATATTGAAAACTAAAGTGGGCCTAGCTTCGGCCACAATATTTTCAATTGCTTGGATAATGTAAAAGGAAGTCTTGGAAGAATTGTTGCGTTTGAATGATGGTGCTGGTGAAGAATATTGAAAACACCACAGACTTCCAAAAGAGAATACAAATCTATCTTGGAAGAAGCATAGCCAGAATGCCTCTTAGTAGTAAAGATGGTGAGTCTTCAACTCATATACTTTGCACATGTTACTAGGAGGGAACAGTCCCTGGAAAAGTACACCATGCTTGGCAAAGTGGAAGACATTGAAAAAAAAGGAGGATCCATGGAAAAGAAGAAGATGCTCAACAAAATGGATCATTACATGAATGATTTGAAACATAACAATTGTGAAGATGGTGCAGGACTGGTCAGTGTTTGGTTCTGTTGTACATAAGATTACTACGAACTGGAGAAGATTCAATGGCATCTAGCAACAATATGGTTTATGACTTCAACATACTTTGTTGGAGAAACATTACAATAAATAACCAAGTAAATACTCTATTCATCCTATCTTTTATCAACATTGAATGTTGGTGTTGTTTTTCTTGTATTGGTTCTAATTTACAATGAACAAAATTTACAATATAGCAAATCACTGTCCAGTCTTACTCTTTAATCACTATGTCTAAGGCAACTGTTTCAATCATTATGTCAGTTCATCACATTTAGGGACTTCTCCCACTTCTTGTTGTTGTTGTTGTTGTTAGGTGCCATTGAGTCGGTACTAACCCATAGTGACCTTATGCACAGCAGAAAGAAACACTGCCAGATCCTGGGCCAACCGCACCTCTGTTGCCATGCTTGAGTCCATCGTTGCTGTCACTTGGCCAATCCATCTCGTTGGGGGTCTTCTTCTTTTTCTCTGACCCTCCACTTTACCAAACATGATGTCCTTCTCCAATCAATGGTCCCTCCTGACAATATATCCGAACTATGAGAGACGAAGTTTGGACACTTGGCCTCCAAGGAGCACTCTGGCTGCACTTCTTCCAAAACAGATCTATTGGTTATTGTGGCAGCCCATGTCACTGTCAATATTCTCCCCCAACACCATAACTCAAAATCATCAATTCTTCTATGGTCTTCCATTTTCACTGTCCAGCTTTCACATGCATATGAGGTTATTGAAAACACCAAGGTTTGGGTCAGGTGCACTTTAGTCCTCAAGCTGACATCTTTGCTCTTAAACACTTTGAAAAGGTCTTATGCAGCAGATTTGCCTAATGCAATATATCATTTCATTTATTGACTGCTGCTTCCTTGAGTGTTGATAGTTGATCCAAGAATGAAGCAGTTCACAACTTCAATCTTTGTTCCATTGATAGGAATGTTGTTTAATTGTCCAGTGGTGAGGATTTTTGTTTTCTTGACATTGAGATGTAATCCATACCAAAGGCTATGCTCTTTAATCTTCATCAGTAAATGTTTTAAGTCCTTTTCACTTTCAGCAAGCAAGGTTGTGTCATCTGCATTTCACAGGTTATTAATGAGTCTTCCTCCAATCCTGATTCCATGTTTTTTCTTCATATAACCCAGTTTCTTAGATTATTTGCTCAGCATACAGGTTGAATACGTATGGTGAAAGAATTCAACCTTGTCTCACACCTTTTTGAATTTTAAACCATTCAGTGTTCCCATGTTCAGTTTGAACAACTGCCTCTTGGTCCAGGTACAGATTCCTCATGAGTACAATTAAGTGTTCTGGAATACTCATACTTCACAATGTTGTCTATAACTTGTCATGATCCACACAATTGAAAGCCTTTGCATAGACAGTGAAGCACAGGTAAACATCTTTCCGATATTCTCTGCTTTCAGCCAAGATCCATAGAACATCAACAATGATATCCCTTGTTCCACAGCCTCTTCTGAATCCGGCTTGAACTTCTGTTAGTTCTCTGTCAATGTATGATTGTGGCAACTTCTGTATGACTTTAGCAAATCTTTACTCGCATGGGATAGTAAAGATATTGTCTGATGATTTCCGTATTCCATTGGGTCACCTCTCTTTGGAATGGGCACAAATATGGATCTCTTCCAATCAGTCAGCCAGATAGTTGTCTTCCAAATTTCTTGGCAGAGATGAGTGAGTGCCTCCTGTGCTGCCTCACTTTCTTGAAAGATTTCAATTTTTATTCCATCAATTCCTAGTGCCTTGTTCTTTGCCAATTCCTTCAATGAACCTTGTACTTCCTCCTTCAGGATCATTGGCTCTTGATCATATGCTACCTCTTGAAATGGTTGAACATTAACTATTTCCTTTTGGTATAGTGACTGTGTATTTCTTCCATCTTCTCTTGATGCTTTATGCATCATTCAATAGTTTGCCCAGTGCATCTTTCCCCCATTTACTGACCCTTTATTTTACCAATAATGATGTCTTTCCCTTTGAGTGGTCTTTCCTAATAACATCTCCAAAATTTGTGAGATGAAATCCCACCATCCTTGCTTCTAGGTGCATTCTGACTATATCTATGCCAAGATGAATTTGTTCAATTTTGCAATACATGGTATATTGGATATTCTTTGTAAAAACCATAATTCAAATGCATCAATTTTCTCCCAGTCTTCTTTATTCATTGTCTCACTTTTGTAAGCATGAGTCTACCGAAAATATTAAGATTTGCATTAGGTGCACTTATGACCTCCAAGTAACATCTTTTCTTTGTAACACTTTGATGAGGTATTTTAGAATACATTTGCCCAAAGCAATACAGGATTTAATTTCTTGACTGATGTTTCCATTGGCATTGATTGTGGACCACATAAAATAAAATCCCTGAGAATTTCAATATTTTCTATGTTTATCATGTTATTACTATTTATCCACTTGTGATGACCATTATTTTCTTTATATTGAGGTGTAATCTATATTGAAGTATTCTGTGTGTGGAGTAACACTTGTCATTTTAGTCTAGAGGTGTTCAGTTGTAGAAAAGTCAGATTTTAGGAGATTCAATTGCATTCTACCTTGATACAGATGATTAGATCCTAGATTATAATTTGGAAATATAATGGGGTATGTCTTTTTGGGATAAAGTTTCTCAGGTATAAAGACTGTGAGTTGTTGTGACAAACTGACTGCAATCGATACATATCTTACACTAATTACACTGAGAGTCAATAGATTCAATGCAACAGTAAGTAGACAGAATAGTAGCATTGATAATAATACAATCTCCTTCAATATGCTATGTACAAGAGAAACAACATATACACAAAGACAAAGATTAAAAACTAAAGGATGGGGAAAACAATCAAGCTAATGGAAATAAAATATGAGCAGGTATGGCAATATTAATCTCTGATAATATAAACTTTAAAGCAAAACAAGCATAAGAGATAAAGAAGGACATTGATTCATGATTAAAGTGTCAATTGAACAAGAGGAAATAATTATAACATATATCTCTGCTCACAATCAAAGACCATCACTCATCTGTCAGTTTATAATACTGTGGTGGCTTATGTGTTGCTGTAATTCTGGAAGGTATGCCATGGGTATCATAAATACCAATAGGATAAGCCACAGTGAAGAGGTTTCAGCTGAGCTTCCAGATGAGGACAGACAAAGAAGAAAGAGAAATTGATTTATTCCAAACATTTAGTTACTGAAAACCTTATGAACAGCAGTGGAACACTGTTAGCACCAGAATATTGAATACAGAAACATGAGGAAGAGCATTAGGGCATTGTCAAAATAATGCTGGGAGATGATGCCCTCAGATTTGAAGACACTCATATACTGAAGACAAGCTGTCTCATCAAAGTAAAGTTGACTATGATGACACAAATGAGGTAAAGTTTCCAGGACCAACACTTGATGATGGGACATGACTCCAAATGAAGAGAAAGAGCTGTAAACATCTATTAATAACCTGAGCATGGAATGTACAAAATATGAGTCTAAAAAAATTGGAAATAGTAAAAAAATGAAATGGAATGCATAAACATCAATATCTTAGGCATTAGTGAGCTGAAATGGAAAGGTATTGGCCATTCTGAATCTGACAACCACATGATTTACTCGCCAGAATGACAACATGAGGAGAAATGGTATCACATTCATAATCAAAAACAACATATCAATAACTGTTTTTGAAGTACAACACTGTCTGTGATAGGTGAATATCCAAATGACTTCAAGAAAGACCAATTAATACCATTAGTATTCAAATTTATGAACCAGCAACTAAAGCTAATGATAATGAAATTGAAGCATTCTACCAACTTCTTCAGTCTGAAACTGGTCAAACATGCAATCAAGATGTATTGATAATTACTAGTGATTAGATCACAGATTGGAAACCAAGAGGAAGGATCAGTAGTTGGAAAATATGGCATAGAAATGATGTTGGAGATCCCATGATAGAATTTTGCAAGACCAATGACTTCTTTATTACAAATACCTTTTTGAACAACATAAATGACAACTATACACATGAACCTCACCAGATAGAATACACAGAAATCAAACTTACAATATCTGTGGAAAGACAGTGGAACAGCTCCATATAATCATCCAAAACAAGGCCAGAGCAGACTGTGGAACAGCCCATCAATTGCTTATATGCAAATTCAAACTGAAGCTGAAGAAAATGAAAACAAGTCCATGAGAGCCAAAATATGACCTTGAATATATCCCACTTGAATTTAGAGATCATCTGAAGAATAGGTTTGATGCATTAGACTCTAAAGACCAAAAATCAGAAGAGTTGGGGAAGAATATCAAGATCATCATAGAGGAAGAAAGCAAAAGGTCATTAAAAATATAAGAAAGAAGGAAAATACCAAAATGGAAGTTAGAAGAGACTCTAAAAGTTGATTTCCAGTGTAGAGATGCTAAACCAAATGGAGGAAATGAGGACTAAGGTGAACTGAAACCAAGCTATGACATATTTATGGTTTATGATAGTTGTACAATGTATAAAGCAGGCTGTAGAAAAATTGATGCATTTGAGTTATGGTTTTTGAGGAGAAAAGTACCATGGACTTCCAAAAGAACAAACAAATCTGTGTTTGAAGATGTACAGCAATAAGGATCCATCAAAACCAGAATGGCCAGATTTTTTCTCTCATGCTTCAGACATATTATCAGGGGACTAATCTGTGAAGAAGGATAAAGTGGAGGGTCAGCAAAAAAAGAGGAAGCCCCCCAACACAATGTGTTGGCACAGTGGTAACAGCAATGGACTCAAGTGTAGTAATGATTGTGAGGTTGGTGCAGGACAAGCCAATGCTTCATTCTGCTGTGCATAAGGTCGCTATGAGTTGGTACTGACTCTACAGTACCTAGCAACAGCTGAATTGTGTACATAATATGAATTGTTGAAAGAGTTAAAGTTGAATTATTGCAGAAGTACAAGAAAGATAACTTTATAATTATTGATTTGTAATAATTTTAGGTAGCAATAACAGAACATGATTCTAGGTTGATTATCATGGAAAAGAATAAAAGGAAAAATAAATGATAATGACTAATTTCTGTGTCATAATGTATGTATTTCATATTACTGAGATCCACAATTTACACCTAACGAGGTAACAATAAAAAAATAAAACGAACCTCAATATGATGGATTAACATAGTGCCTGGAACTATCAGTTTAAACATAGCAGCAAATGAGAACTTGGCACAAGACTGGAAAGTGTTTTGTCCTATTGTGACTGATTGAATGGAAATTAACAACAACAAGCAATTATGCATGGAACTGCCATATAAGTGTGAAAACTGAGAGGGAAACAAACTTGTTTGTTTTAATTAATTACTTTTTAATTAATTACTTTTTAAATTTTCTTTTCACTGTATTGTTTGAGATTCTAAAATTACTTTTGAAATTTTCTTTTCACTGTATTGTTTGAGATTCTAAAAATCATACAAGGATAAACTTAGTCAAACAAGTATGGGGATCAGAATAGAGGAAGTCATAGTTATAAAAAAAATACTAGATTTTAGGTGATTGCATAGAAATGAGAAGAAATGTTCTGACAAATAAAAGTCATCAGCCAATTCACCACTAAGAGATAAGTAGAATTTAGTTAGTACAAGCAAAGGAGACCTTGAGAGAGGACTTTTGACCAAAAAGAAAAGGAATAAAATGAATAGCTGAAGTTAAGTGCAAAAGCATTTTAAGAAGGCAGGATGAAATATTTATCTTAATGGAAAGATTCAGCAAGTAAGGAAAAGTGATGTAAAAATGCCCATAGTAAGTTTTTGCCTCCTATCTCATCTTTCCTTTTTAAATGACAATTTCATAACTTACACAGAGATTTTGATTTAAAATATCTACAGTAGGGCCTATAAACTATAGATAATTCTTCTTACTCAAGTTATCTGAAGCCCGTTTTTTAAAAACACTTTTAGAATTGTGAGAGAATAAATGGTCCTTTATTTGTAGCTAGAATTCCCTTTTTGTGTATTATTTTTGAGAAGTAAAATTAATCTGTTAAGGAAACACTATTGTATTTTTTATTTTTCTTTGTGTTCTTCCTCCAGAGAACAGCAGCATGAGTTATCAAAATGTGGAAAGGGAATAATGTTAATCAATGGCATTCAATTCCCTTATTTTGTTTCAATGCAAATAATAGGGAGTTTACAAATGGTGAGATTTAAGAAATAACAATAGAATCCATTCAAGTAGGCCTTCCTGTTATTATTAATATGTGCTGGCCATTTTAATTTATGTTAGTGACAAAACATTCCTCTAAACAATTGCTGTTGTTGTTGTTAAGTGCCTTGGAGTCAATTCTGACCCCTAGCGACCCTGTATAGGGTTTCCAAGGAGCAGCTGGTGAGCTTGAACCACCAACCTTGCAGTTCAAATGTCTTTGCAGTCTGATGAATTAGCTCACAGTGCCACACCAGGACTCCAAGCCTTACAGTTAAATTACGAATATTTATTTGTAGTGTTTACAAAGACATATGTGATTTTTAAAAGAATATTAGAAACACATATCCCATAATAAATATATTTAAATCGGGACTGACAGTTCTTCAGTTGATCTTCCACACACGTGGACTCAAATGTATGCATTTATTTTGAGACTAAATTAATTGAAATTGGAACTATTTGAGTTTACATTTCTTCAATTCTGGCACATATTATAATTCTGATATTAAATTGTAGATTCAAAATAAACAATAATTGCATAGTGATTGCAAAAGCAAAGAAAAACACCATGAGTTAATCCAATTCTATAATTCCATGTAAGCACTACAGTTTTTAATTTATATTTCTTGTTTTGTTACAGAAAAAATATGAAAAATGCTGTAATTAACCATAAAGAAACAGAGACTTGGACAGAATTGCCATTTCCAAAAATTATTGTGAAATGGGATTTTTACTACTTTCTGCCAAACTTGTGTTTATATTTAAAATGCTTAAAGAACTGAAGAAAAATTCAAGCCTTGACTTAACATGTATGTTCACAGAGTTAAGAATTCTATGAACAAAATATTGAATGATGCAGAAAGCATCAAAATAATATGAAATTAATGCACAGAGTTACTGTATCAAAAAGAATTGGTCAATGTTTAACCATTTAAAGAGGTAGCATGTTATCAAGAACAAATGGTACTTAAGGAAGAAGTCCAAGGTGCACTGAATGCATTGTCAAAGAACAAGGTTTTGAGGATTGATGAAATATAAATGTTCAAGAGCAAAGATATTAGTTTGAAGAAGTAGGTTCACCTGACCCAATCCAGGGCATTTTTAATCATCTCATATGCATGTGAAATTTGAACAATGAATAAATAAGATACATTTGACTTATAGTGTTTACAGAAGATGATTAAAAGTACCATGGACTGCCAGAAGAATAAACAAATTTGGGTTGGAAGAAGTAGAGCCAGAATGCCTCTTAGAAGCCAGGATGGCCAGACTTCATCTCTCATACTTCGACATATTATCAGCAGGGACCAGTTCCTGGGGAATGACATCATGTTATGTAAAATGAAAGGTCAGCACAAAACAAGTAGACTCCCAAAGAGGTGGACTGGCACAGTAGAAGGAGCAATCGGCTCAAGCATAACAGTGATTGTAAGAATGGAACAGTGCAGAGCAGTGTTTTGTTCTATTGAGCATAGGGTCACTGTTAAAAATGACTGAATGGCACCTACAAAAACAATCATTGTTTGGCCAACAAGGATCCCTGGTTGTGTAGTGTGTTATGAGCTGGGCTGCTAACTGCAAGTTCAGCAGTTTGAATCTACCAGCTACTCCCATAAATATTATAGCCTCGAAACACTATTTAGGATTAATATGAGTTGGAACTGACTCCATGGCATACAATCACCACCATCATCATTTTTTTGGCCAATTATTACTGAGTTAAGCTAGATTGACAAATTTGGTTACTCTACCTATTGAACATGCTACGGGAAGATCAATTTTGATGAAATCATTGAAAATTTATAGACATTATAGTTCAAAGGTAGATACTTTTCATTATTTATTACTATAACTAATACATACAAGTTCATTCATTTTTAGGATTTTCAGAAGATGGACAGAAATAAATGAAATGCATTGGTAATTTTTTAATTTTTTGTGCTGTAACATCTATTTTAATTTTATTTTTCTTTTCATCATAATGATTTTATATATATATATATATATATATATATAAAATGGTGAATAAAAATATTTTTCCTCTCAGCATTTCTTTTTTGACCATTATTATTATTCATTCCATGTCACGGTTATTACTAAAAATAATTTTGTCTTATAGAGAAGTAGGATATTAAAACAATGACCTACTCCTTGTGTCAAATATGCTAAGTACATCACTGATGGTAATTCCTGTGGGGTCATAATGGGGGCTCAGGTTGCTAATCAAAGACAAAATTAGTTCATGCACATGAAAGTAAAATCAGTGTCCCATTTTCATTGTCAGCGACTGTGATGTTAAGAATTATCAGAATAAAAGAAATTATGTTGATTACTGCTATATTTATTTGAGTTCACTTGGAAGAAATGAAAATTAATTTCAAGTCATTAAATCCTTTCAATATAACTAAAATTGTATATAAAAGGGCATGCTTTTTATTAGGTTAGGCTTCTAACGTATTGTAAGATAAAATCAAATACAGCAAAGAATATGAACAGAGAAGAGGATAGACATATAGCAACATTGTGTCTTTCAATAGATTTCTAATGCACTACTTCATTTAATCATTGTAACTACCCTATGTAGGAAGGACTTAGAAAAGTTAATGCATTTGACTCATGGTGTTGGACAAGATTATTGAAATACCACGGACTTCCAGAAGAATAAACAAATATGTGTTGGAAGAAGTACAACTAGCATACTCCTTAGAAGCCAGAATGGTGAGACTTCATGTCTGAATTTTCAGACATAATATCAGGTAAGACTAGTCCCTGGATAAAGATATTATGCTTCGTTAAATGGAGGCTCAGCGAAAAGGAGGAAGTCCCCCAACTACATGGATTTGCAGAGTGGCAGCAGCAGTGGTCTCAAGCTTAACAATAATTGTAAAGATCTCACATGACTGGGCAGTGTTTTGTTCTGTTGTGCATAGCATCCCTATGAGTCAGAACTGGCTGGACGACATCTAACAACAATAACAACATGAAGGAAACAGGTCTTAAAGATGTTTTGGACAGTAACTAATTTGATGTGTTGAAGAGTGAACGGATTTCTATGAAGTGCAAAAGAGAAAGATTTCTGTTTCAAATTCTGATGAATCCAATATGTGATTTATCCTAATTAAAAAGTATAGCACCACTGGAAGTTTTAACTTCTGGTTTACACTGTAACATAGGGTACAAATGTGTTGTTATAACCCAGAGCTCAGCTTAAAATCTGAAAATCCTCTTAAAAATTGACTTGCCTGAAGAAGAGAGCAATTTTACCTAAGTTTACCTCTTTTACAAAGAGGTTGCTTACAATGAATTGCCAAAGTAAGATATGAAGAACTCATCCAAGGTACAAGCTTCCCATAATAACCGCTAAGATCTTTATTGAAACCGTGTCAAAGTCCAACTTTATTTCTGCTGCATTTTTTGTTTGTTTATATAGGCTATGATTTCCCCATACTAATCTATATGTAAGATTATGTTCCTAAGGGGATGTAATCCATGATATTTTGTTCTGGTAGTCACCAAAGAGAACACAGACTAAGAATAAATTTTTAAGATGGATTATCTGCCACCCAAATGGCAGTAAAATTTCATTATTGATTGTGAGTGAAGTACAAGTCTGCAGTGTAATTGATAAATATTTTATTGCTGATAATTTACCTTTGACTACCAGAATAATCCCTGTTGTAGCTCTGTGGGGTAATGCAATGGATGGAAACACCAGTTTGAATTGCAAGGTTGGCAGTTCAAATTCACCAGTTGCTCCTCAGAAATCCTATACAGGGCTTCTATAAGTCAGAACTAACTTGAAGGCACTTAACAAATGAACACCACCACCACCAGAATAAGGAAGGAACCTAGTAGTATGATGAATTTTATATTAGGCTGCTAACCTCAAGGATAACAGTTCAAGTCCACTAGCTGTTTTGTGGGAGAAAGATGAGGTATTTTGTTCCCATAAAGATTGACAACCTTGCAAACTCTATATAGGGTTGCTGTGAGTCGAAAGCAAGTCGACAGCATACAACCACCAAAATAAGGGAATACCCTGACTGGCATGAAGCATTAGGAGTATACGAAATATGGGGGAAATACTAAGCATAAGAACAGTGGAATTGGATGACTTGCTAAATTAACTGATTCACTAGAATGAAATAACAAAGCTGAAAAGGACTAATTGTCAATTAAAAGCTAAGTATGCAAACCAGCTGCCCTCATTGTTGTTGTTGTTGTTAGGTGCCATTGAGTTGGTACTGACTCATAAAGACCTTATGCACAGCAGAACAAAACGCTGCCCAATCCTGGGCCAGCCTCACTATTGTTGCCACGCTTGAGTCTATCGATGCTGCCACTTGGCCAATCCATCTCATTGGGAGTCTTCCTCTTTTTCTTTGACCCTCCACCTTACCAAACATGATGTCCTTCTTCAATGACTGGTCCCTCCTGACAATACGTCCAAAGTATGAGAGACAAAATTTGGACACTTGGCCTCTAAGGAACACTTCTTCCAAAATGGATCTATTGGTTCTTTTGGCAGCCCATGGCACGTTCAATATTCTCCTCCAACACCATAACTTAAAAGCATCAATTCTTCTACGGTCTTCCTTGTTCACAGTCCAGCTTTTGCATGCATATGACGTTATTGAAAATACAATGGCTTGGGTCAAGTGCACCTTAGTCCTCAAGCTGACATCTTTGCTCTTCAACACTTTAAAAAGGTCGTGTGCAGCAGATTTGCTTAATGCAATACATCATTGAATTCCTGAACGCCGCCTCCAAGAAGGGTCATAGTTGATCCAAGACGAATGAAGTCCTTGACAACTTTAATCTTTTCTCTGTTGATAAGAATGTTATTAAAGAGGTCTTCATTTCCTACTGTAGGAAAATATAGAAACTGTGGACAAAATTCAATATTTATGGATAATTATAGCATTCCTAGGAGCTTGGCAGATCTATTATACCAGGATCAGGTCCAGGGGGGTGTAAAAAATGAGGCACTGCAATTGTAAAAAATCCAAAGCCTTCAAGTTGAATCAGCTTATATCAATCCTGTATCGGGTTTCCAAGGCTATAAATCTTTACAGGAGCAGAAGACCTCATCTTTGTCTTGCAGAGCAGCTGGTGGATTTGAACTACCAACGTTGCAGTTAGCACCCAGTGCTTATCCTACAGCACTACCAGGGCTCCTAAACTGAATATGTTGTTTTTGTTATGTGTCATCAAGACTGTCTGGTCTGACTCATAGTAACCCTGTGTAGGCTTGTTGAGGAGTGTCTGGTGTGATTTTGAACCATGGACCTTAAGGTTCAAACCAACATTTAAATCCAGTACTTAACCTACAGTGCAACACCAGGACTCCAATTTTTGTATTCTCAAATTCCCTTGAATCTTTTGAGAATTCAGAAGTGACCCAAACTTCCCCTTTGGACTGTCCTCTACCATAGTTTTTAAAGATGGCTCAGAGACCTCTTCTGTGCAAGACAACAAGAAGGCTCAGTAGACATCTTGCTTAAAAAAGAAGTTGTACATCTGGTATTGGATAAAAATAGGGACTGCAGACACAAGTAAATTATCTACTTATGTTGCACTACCACTTCTCCCTCTGTTTCTTTTGGTCACTTATGAAAGTTAAGTAAACTCAGGTTCATAAAGAACTGAACTGAGAGAGGTGAACTGCCTGTAGCCACAGTAGTTGATTTGTTGTTGTTGTTGTTAAGTGCTGTCAAGTTGAATATGACCCATAGTGACCCTGTGTAGGGTTTTCAAGAACCAGCTGGTGAGCTTGAACTCCCAACCTTGCAGTTCAAATGACTTTGCCATCTGAAGCATTAGCCCACAGCGCCACACCAGGACTCCAGAGTAGTTAATTTAGACACACCAAAATAAAAATTTTAGCAAACCTCTACTACTTACTGCCATTGCACAAGCAAGAGGCTAAGGAGGAGAAGAGGTGCCCCGATGGCAAAATGGTTAGTGCTTGGCAGCTAATTGAAAAAGTTGGTGTTTTGAATTCACCCTGCAGTGGTTCTGTGAGAAAAAGAACTGAATTGGCAATGTGATGCTGTAAAGAATACAGTAAAAAACCTTATACACATGCCAGTTCTAGTTTTCCACATGGGTCACTATGGGTCAGAACCAACTTAATGGCACCCCACAACATCAAAAAAAAAAAAAAAAAAAGACTAGTTCAAACTTTTCGTATTTCTCCATGAAACAGTGCTCAGCAAGAGTCAGATAGATCAGTGTAAATGTGTCTCATGTTAAGGGAGCTCATAAAAATTCTTCCGCAGTTTTGTGCTATTGGATGCAGGACAAAAAAGAGAGGGATAAAGGATACAAATAAAATATGTGCTGAATACTGAGTCAGAGTGGGGGAAAGTGTCTTTAAGGCCTCTTTCCACACATACTAACAAGGAAATCTCAGCAGAAGAGTTTGGGGATGATTTCTGTCTAGGGTATCTGATAAGGATACCTTCAAATGGAGACTCCTGGGCTAGAAATGTAGATAAGCAGAAGAGCATACATACACTGCTAAGTAAAGCTAAGTCCTAGATTCTAATTCCATTTATAGACTTCAAAATTCTGGCTATACAAATAGTCTGGCGTGGAGAGAATTGCTTTCCCCATGAAACCTGGCAGACAAAGCCTTTGTCATTTTATAGTACAGGAAAGATCACATTGGATTTTATCCATATGATGGACTCCTCACTACTTTCTCTTACATATTTCCCCAAGAGGATTATTCCCAGTAGAAACTGTTGGGAGGAGCTCCTCTAAGAATTTACATGTGAGTTGTGACACCATCATTCCATTTCATACTGAAGGATTTATATTTCCAATTTCAGGGAGTGCTGCTGACAGACAGTACTCAGCTGTTTGCCCTGTTCACGTTGCCTTTTTAGAAAACTGTCACGTCACTAAATGTCATTTCCCCTTTCCAGGGCAACCCACATTCAATGCTTGATGAAGGCTACAAAGGTCTTGCCTCATAACCTCAATTAGGAATAATAATAAAGAACCATCTCTTGTTCAGACTCATTGAATTGCCAGAAATGTTATGGATAAAATCACAGGGATAAAATCAAACGTTATTTGAGATTACATTGTAGCCAAGCAAAATTTTGCTTCCTCTCTCTCATTTTTTCACAACGATCAGTTCCAAGGATAACGTGGTGATCTGTAGCATAAGACCTGGACTATTAACTAAAAGGTTAGCAGTTCGAGCCCACCCTCCATTCCATGGAAGAAAGACGAGACTTTATGCTCATGCAAAGGCTTAAAACCATGGAAACAATATGAAAGGTCATTAGGAGTCAGAATCAACTCTATGGCACTGAACAACATCAATTCCAAGAACACATTCAATAAGTCTAATAAACTTCCTGCACATCAATCAATGTCTTAGACTCCTTTTTGGGCAGCCAGACCATGACAAATAGCAAAAAATGTGATTAGTTTCAAAATAGTATATGTTTTTTGTTGTGTGTCATTGAATAGATGCCATCTCATAGCTACCCCTTATAGGGTTTATGAGAGTGACTTTGGACTGCTGATCTTGTGATGAGCAGTCCAGTGCTTATCCTATAGAGCAAGACTAAGGCTCAGAATGTATGTAGTGGATGTTAAGTATCTTATTTTTACCAAATGAAGTAATTCATTTGATTAAATAAAACTACTTTGTGAAGTCTTATGGCCCTTGATTTGCATAACTAAAAATATCATTATAAAAGTATTTTTACTATATATTATTCTTGTCATCTCTAGCTCAAATGAGTATTTAAATCATTATTTTGTAATTATCATCATCATTATTAAGTTTTCAATCACTAAAAAAAAAAAAAAACCTACCTGATTTTCCTCTTTCATCTAAAGATTAAATTCCTGACTGTCCTATTAATGCTCTCTAAGAATTTAGAACAGTGATTCTGTTTAAAATTTGCAGTTTAACCACCGTAATAATATCAAAATTCAATTAGGAACATTTTGGATGTTGATTTTATGATTAACATTGAAGAAAATAGCAGCAAAAACACGAATCCAGCAACAACTGGAGTTTGAAAATTTAAAAACACTTGATACATAATAAGAGGTTAATTTTTTTGCCATTGTTTTAATTTTTAAATAAAATATCATTTTTGCACATTTGAAATTCATGTTTCCAACATGAAACACAAATATGGGAACATATTTTTTTAAAAGAAAAACAATTATCTGAGAATATCTAATATAATTTGAATAAACCTTGTATTCAGTTAGAGAATGATATGTGTTGGATTTATTTTATTTTTTTAATTCTTGTTGTGAATTATGCAATAGTTAACATGAGAGAACATTAGCAAGGGAAACCAAGATTTAAAAGACTGTCAAGCATCTTTATATAATTTTCCTTCTTTTACCCATTCAAACCATGCTTCAATGCCTACATTCCAGAGTCCTTTTGTTCCAAGGTTGTGCATACATCATTATTTACCTCTGTCCTAGTTAATCCATGCAAACCTGCCTAACTGTTGTCCCATCCACATTATTCTTCCATTCCCCTTCCCCTTCTTGTGTATTCCCCCCGCCCCCCGCCCCCCAGCAACCAAGCTATCCTGTGTCTACTCCCTACCCTGTGCTCTACCTTCGACTCCCTCCCCTCAACACACCCTATAAATCCTGGTAACTAGCAAATAATTTGTTTCTTTCCCCTTTTAGTACAGGTTCTTTTTCTTAGTCTTTTACAGTAATCTGTGACTAATTTCACTCAAGGTTCATCCATGTTATGTGGTGGCTTGCAGCTTCCTTGTTATTCAAGGTAGCATAATATTCCATTGTATGTATGTACCAAGGTTTGTTTATCCATTCTTCAGTTGATGGGCATTCAGGCTATCTCCATCTTTTTGCTATGGTAAATAGTGCTGCTATGAACATTGGTGTGAATATATCTACTAATGTTATGAGTATTTGTATTTCTTGTGAGTATATACTAAGTACAAGAATTGATGGATTATAACGTATTTCTATTTCCAACCTTCTGAGGAAGCACCATATTGCTTTCCAGAGTGGTTGGACCATTTTATATCCCATCAGCAATGTAGGAAGGTCCCAGTCTCTTCATATCCTCACGAGCATTTATTGTCTTCTAATTTTTTGATCTTTGCTGTTACTGCTGGTGTGAGGTGATATCTCATTATTGTTTTGATTTGCATCTTTCTAAAGGCTAGTGATCATGAGCATTTCTTCATATATTTGTTGGCTGCCCAGATCTCCTCTTTGGTGTCTGTTCATGTTGTGTGCCGATTTTTTAATTGGGTTATTTGTCTTCTTCTTGTAAAGGTATTTTAGTTTCCTATATATTATAGAAATTAATCCCTTGTCTGATTTGTTGTTGCAAAAGATTTTTAACCATGCTGTGGGCTCCCTTTTTACTCTTTTGGTAAAGTCTTTTAGTGCACATAAATTGTTAATTTTTAGTATGTCCCAATCATCTATTTTGTATATTTTTTTGTGTGTCATTTTCAAAGTGTTTGGTAGTCTGTGTATGCCCTTTAGTAGAACCCTTATATTTGTACCTATCTTTTCATTGATGGCCTTTATAATTCTGGGATTCACATATAGGTGTTTAATCAATGCTGAGTTGGTTTTTGTATAAGGTGTGAGGTAAAGGTCTTGTTTCAGTCTTTTGCATATTGCTTTCCAGTTCTGTCAGCACCATCTGTTGAAGAGACTATGCCTTCCCCACACAATGTATTTTGGCTCTTTGTGAAAGCTCAGTTGGCTGTTTGTGCGTGGAGTAATTTCTGGATTATTGATTCTGTTTCATTAATCTGTGCATCTCTCATTGTACCAGTACCAGGCGGTTTTGACCACTGCAGCCATGTAGTAATTTTTGAAATCTAGGAGTGAGCGGCTTCCAACTTTGTTCTTCTTTTTAAGCAGTGCTTTGCTTATTCTGGATCTTTTTCCTTTCAATATAAACTTTGTAATTGTTTTTTCCATCTCTTTGAAGAATGTCATCGGAATCTGGATTGGGATTGCATTATATGTATAAATAAGCTTTGAACAGTATTGACATTTTCACCATGTTAAGTTGTCCTATACAGGAGCATGGTATACATTTCCACTTTTGTAAGTCTCTTTTGGTTTCTTGTAGCACTGCTTTGTAGTTTTCTTTGTATAGGTCCTTTATTTCTCTGGTTACATATATTCCTAGACATTTCATCCTTTGGGCAACTATTGTAAGTGGTATTGCTTTCCTTAATTCCTTTTCAGCCCTGTCATTGTTACTTTAGAGAAATCCAACTGATTTTTGTATGTGAATCTTGTTGTTGTTATGTGCCATGGAGTTGGTTCCGACTCATAGCAACCCTGGAAAGGGTTTCCGAGGCTGTAAATCTTTATGAGAGCAGAAAGTTCCCATGAAACAGCTGGTAGTTTCGAACTACTGTCCTTGAAGTTTGCAACCTGATTCATAACCACTGTGCTACCAAAGCTCCTTTTGTTGATGTTATATCCTGATAATATGCTGAATCTTCCAAAGAGGTCTAATAGCTTTTTTACTGAGTCCTTGAGGGTTTCATTGCACGTGATCATATCATCTGAAAATTTGTTGTTGTTGTGAGGTGCCATCGAGTCGGTACCTACCCATAGCAAACTTATGCACAGCAGAACAAAACACTGCCTGAACCTGAGCCAACCTTACTACTGTTGCCACGCTTGAGTCCATAGATGCTGCCACTTGGCCAACCCATCTCACTGGGGGTCTTCCTCTTTTCTTCTGACCCTCCACCTTACCAAACATGATATCCTTCTCCAATGATTAGTCCCTCCTGACAGTATGTCCAAAGTATGAGAGACCAAGCTTGGTCATCCTGGCCTCTAAGAAGCACTCTGGCTGCACTTCTTCCAAAATGGATCTATTGGTTATTTTGGAAGCCATGGCACTTTCAATAGTCTCCTCCAACACTATAATTCAAAAGCATAAATTCTTCTACGGTCTTCCTTATTCAATGTACAACTTTTGCATGCATATAACGTTATTGAAAATAACATGACTTGGGTCAGGCAAAACTTAGTCCTCAAGCTGACATCTTTGCTCTTCAACACTTTAAAAAGGTCTTGTGCAGCAGATTTGCCTAATTCAATACATTGTTTGATGTCTTGACTGCTGCTTCTGTGACTGTTGATTGTTGCTCCAAGAAGAATGAAGTCCTTGGCAACTTCAGTCGTGTCTCCTTTAGTAAGAATGCTGTTTATTGTTCCAGTCGTGAAGATTTTTGTTTTCTTTACATTGAGATGTAATCCATACCAAAGGCTGTGGTCTTTAATCTTCATCAATAAATGTTTTAAGTCCTCTTCACTTTCAGCAAGCAGGTTGTATCATCTGCATATCGCAGGTTGTTAATGAATCTTCTCCCAATCCTGATGCCATAATTTTCTTCATATAACCCAGCTTCTCAGATTATTTGTTCAGCATACAGGTTGAATAAGTATGGTGAAAGGATACAACCTTGTCACACACACCTTTCTTAATTTTAAAACATTCAGTGTTCCCATGTTCTGTTTGAACAACTGCATCTTGGTCCAAGTATAGATTCCTCATGAGCACACTTAAATGTTCGGGAATTCGCAATGTTGTCCATAACTTGTCATTATCCACACAATTGAAAGCCTTCGTGTAGTCAATAAAGCACAGGTAAACATCTTTCTGATGTTCTCTGCTTTCAGCCAACATCCATCAGACATCAGCAATGATATCACTCGTTCCAAAACCTCTTCTTAATCTGGCTTGAACCTCTAGAAGTTCTCTGTCAATGTATGATTGTAGCCATTTCTGTATTACCTTTAGCAAAACTTTACTCGCATGAGATATCAAAGAGCTTTTCCGATGATTTCCACATTCCATTGGGTAACCTGTCTTTGGAATGGGCACAAATATGAATCTATTCCAATCAGTCAGCCAGATAGTTTTCTTCCAAATTTCTTGGCAGAAATGAGTGACTTTTCCTTTCTTGATTTCTTCATTATTTTTCTCAACTCCATTGTGAAGTGTTTTGATACATTTTATAATCACTTTTCTGAATTCCATCTTATGCATTTCCAAGGCCTGCCCTCCTTCTAGTATAGAGTATAAGTCTACCTCCAGGTCATTTGTGTCAGTCACTTTATGTTGTTTCTGGACATGTGCTGATATGATCATCTGTTTCTGTTTCTTGGGCATGTTTAGTAGTAGTTAACTGTGGCCTTAATACTTAATCGAATGTGTGTTTTGGTATTTTTTATGCTTTCCAATTGCTTCTAGGTAGATGTGATCAGGATATAAGCTTCCCTTTTCACTCTTCTTGTTACTCAACTCAGAGTAACTATTGCAAGTGTTGTCTGCCTACCTGGTGTATGGCAGTTGGTATTGGTTCTTGCTTGGATTGTAGGATTGTAGTTTAATTATATGACAGCAATTGCTTTCTCTTCTTGGGTAATAAAGGGAGAGAAAGAGCCCCCTTGTGATAAAGAGGAGACCAAAAAACAAAACAGCAACAGTAAAAAACAGATTGAATTCTATAGTCTATACTCACAGAAAAGAGAGAAGAGAGGAAAAAAAAATCTGTAGCCTAATATGAGTATGGCTGTATTATCCTCTCTCAGCTTCTTGCCTTCAAGGCCACCTGAGAAATTTCAATATGGCTCTGTTGGTTTTTATGATGTAATTCAGGATTTAATTTTTGTCCAGTTTCATTTTTAGTTTGTCTTTCCTGCTCCACAACCATTCTGGCCTTTTTCCTAGTGTTAAACAGTTCAAGGTGAGCTGTGGGCATTTTGTGCTGCCATTTGGTTTTAAGTGGAATCTGTCCCTTTAAATTGTGAGAAGATCTGTGTGCATTCATAGTAGAACCCTCCAGGGGTAGTGGGGATGTCCACTCATTCAAATACCCCCTCTAGTCACCAGAAAGGAGGTGTTCAGACAGCAATAGGCCAATGAATAGATACATAAATAAAGGAATGTCAACATCTATATCTCCAAGGTTCCAACAGGCATCAATCCATGGTGGCTCTGATCTTTCCCCCACTTCGTCTCCCCCAAGATGGTGGCTCTAGGCCACTGAGCCCAGTGGATTTGAAAGTACGAGATTTCTTGCTTCTGCTACAAATTCTACCAGCTATAAGCCTTCAAGCTTTTCAAATATTCCTATATATGTGGTTCTGAGTTTTGGAACTGTCCCCTGAACCTGCTTCATCCAGTGATCTGTGTAATTGCTGACAGAGATCCTCACTGAACTTGTACCTTATCCCCCAGCAAGTCCCACCTCTCCTAGACAATGATATGAGTTTTGATAATCATATTGAAATACTTGATTGATTATATAATGTGCTTTGTTTATTTTATTCTGAGATGTATAGAATTTATTTGATCCACTACTTCTTGGAGCATGCAAACATTAATCCTAATATCTTGCCCATTTCACAGTCTACTTACTGTAAACAGACTACCCACAAGATCTCTGTATTTTACTCCCTTGTACAGTGTAACTAGTTTTACTCACCTTGAAGGATGACCTCTCCTTGGGAGCAGAAGAGACTACCAGCCATTGCTACAATTTTTCAATTGAACATAATCCTTTCACAAAATATATATGTTGTTGTTGTTGTTGTTAACCGCATAGAGTCAGTTCTAACCCATAGTGACAATGTATAGGGTTTCAAAGGACCAATTAAAACGGCTTTGTATTCTGGCTCATTAACCCACAGCACCACTCTCTCTCTCTCT
>NW_006408840.1:2061512-2063199 GCF_000296735.1 Chrysochloris asiatica
GGAAGACTCATTAAAAACCTTCGATATGCAGATGATACAACCTTGCTTGCTGAAAGTGAAGAGGACTTAAAACATTTACTGATGAAGATCAAAAAGCACAGCCTTTGGTATGGATTACATCTCAATGTAAAGAAAACAAAATCCTCACCACTGGACCAATAATAACATTCTTATCAATGGAAAAAAGTTTGAAGTTGTCAAGGACTTCATTCTTCTTGGATCAACTATCAACACTTGCGGAAGCAGCAGTCAAAAAATCAGACAACATATTACAGTAGGCAAATCTGCTGCACAAGACCTTCTTAAAATGTTGAAGAACAACGATGTCAGCTTGAGAACTAAGGTGCATCTGACCCAAGCCATGATATTTTCAATAACCTCATATATACATGAAAGCAGGACATTGAATAAGAAAGACCTTAGAAGAATTGATACTTATGCATTATGGTGTTTGAGGAGAATAATGGAAGCTCCATGGGCTTCCAAAAGAACTAATAGATCCATTTTGGAAGAAGTGCAGCCAGAGTACTCCTTGGAGGCCAATATGGCCAAACTTTGTCTTTCATACTCTGGACATATTGTCAGGAAAGACCACTTGCTATAGAGGATATCATGTTTGGTAAGGTGAAGGGTCAGAGAAAAAGAGGTGGATTGGCCAAGTGGCAGCATCGATGGACTCAAGCATGGCAACAGTGATAAAGTTTGCCCAGAATCAGACAGTGTTTCTTTCTGCTCTGCATAGGTTCGCTATGAGTCGGTACTGACTCAATGGCATCTAACAACAACAATCCTTATATGAAAACTTAATGCTCTCCTGACAATCACAGTCAAAATATTTTCCCTGTTTAGATTGCCTACATTTATAGTTTCAAACTATATTCAGTTATTTTTTTGTTTTATTCATTCATTTTAAATTAAAGGAAAATTTCATCAGGCACTGTACTAATAGTCAATTAATTAGATAAGTTTCTCTCCCGAAAATGTTTAAAGCTACATCCCAATGGGAACTTATTTTTGCTACTTTTTTGTCTCACTGTATTATTTTGCATTACTGATGCAATTTGATTACAGATTCCTTGAGGTCAGCGAATCTTTAATCTTAGTACTGAACAAAGCTTTTTACACTTAATATGACACCTGCTGATTGCTATTGATAAAAGTGGCTAGTGTTACTGGAAATAATATATTTCAACTTTACAATAGGCAACATTGTAGGGTAATATTTCTACAGATAAGGCTGGGTAAACAACTATGAAGATTAGAATTTAGAGACAGAAATATACTGTCAAAATTCAAGCATCAATGTGGGACATTAGTTCCAATATCAAGGAAGATCTTTGTTAATAGACTCAGAAAACAAGGTAAGAAAGCAATCAAAAGAAAGATGAATCAAAAGATCAGAGTAAAATATATATCCAAGAATTCCTGTTTCTCTGTAAGAGGCTTGGGAAGATTAAAGGCAGAAAGTAATGCTACATATTTCACTCTTCTGAGAAGGGCACTATGTTCGTAGAGCAATTGCCCTCATCATTTTGTATACTGGAGTTCCCTTTTTCTCTCTCCTTCTTGTAGACAATGCTAGGCTACGTGCTAATCACTCCAGCATTTATTTTAATTCTTAGTAAGGACATTAAACAGTGTGAATTCTAAGTAAACGTTATTTGTAATTGAGCATAATTATTTTAAT
>NW_006408840.1:2064829-2066651 GCF_000296735.1 Chrysochloris asiatica
ACCAGGGTTGTATTCTTTCACCATAGTTATTCAGTTTGTATGCTGAGCAAATAATCTGAGAAACTAGCTTATATGAAGAAATACATGGCATCAGGATAGGAGGAAGACTCATTAATAACCTTTGATATACAGATGATACAACCTTGCTTGCTGAAAGCAAACAGGACTTGACATATTTACTCATGAAGATCTAAGACCACAGCTTTCAGTATGGATTGTACCTCAACATAAAGGAGTAAAAATACTGCACCACTGACCAAAAAATAACATATATACAAATGGAGAAATGACTCAAGTTGTCAAAGACTTCATTTTGTTCAGATCAACCATCAACACTCATGGAAGCAGCAGTCAAGAAATCAAACGACATGCTGCATTAGGCAAATAAGCTGCACAAGACTTTCTTAAAATGTGGAAGAGCAAAGGTGTCAGTTTGAGGACTGAGGTACACCTAGTCCAAACTATGGTATTTTCAATAACCTCATCTGCATGCAAAAGTTGGACAGTGAATAAAGAAGACCCTAGAAGAACTGATGTATTTGAGCTATGGTGTTGGAGGAGAATATTAAAAGTATCATGGACTGCCAAAAGAACAAGACAATATGTGTCAGAACAAGTACAATCAGGATGCTCCCTGGAAGCCAGGATGGCCAGACTTTGTCTCTCATACTTCAGACTCATTATCAGGAGGGACCTGTTCCTGGAGAATGATATCATGTTTGGTAAAATGAAGGGTCAGAGAAAAAGAGTAAGACCCCAGCTGAGATTATTTAGTATAATGTTAGCAGCAAAGATTGTGAGGTTGGTGCAGGACCAGGCAGTGTTTCTCTATGCTGTGCATGTGGTTGCTATAAGTGGTACTGACTCATTGGCACCTAGTAACAACTCAAGTGTCTCCATGTAATAATGACTGCCCTTTGGTCAATATGCTGGTTCATCATGAGCGCAAGTAAGTTTTCTGGAATACTCACACTCTGCATTGTTGTCCAAAGCTTTTAATGAGCCTTACAAAGAAAAGCCTCTACATAGTCAATATAGTTCAGGTAAACATCTTTCTGGTATTCTCTACTTTTAGCCAAGATCCATCTGATGTCAGCAGTGGAATCCTTGGTTCTACATCCTAGTCTGAAAACAGCTTGAATCTCTGGCAGTTCCCTGTCAATGTACTGTTTCAGCAGTTTTTGAATTATCTTTAGCAACATTTTATTTGCATGTGATATTAATGATATTGTCAAATTATTTCCTTATTCCAGTGGGTCACTTCTATTTGAAATGGGCACAAATGTGGATCACTTGTAAACATTTGTCCTTGTAGTTGTCTTCAAAAGAATGAAAAGACCACAATGAATGTCAAAAGAGACTCCAGACTTTCTCTCCAGTGTCAAGATGTTAAAACAAATGGAAAAAATGAAGAGGTACAAGAGCTGAACAGAACATATCAAAAGTCAACTCAAAAAGACAAAATCAAATATTATAATGAAATGTGCAAACACCTGGAGTTAGAAAGTCAAAAGGTAAGAACTCACACAGCATTTTCAAGCCGAGGGAACTGAAGAAAAAATTCAAGCCTTGACTTTCATTATTGAAGGATTATCTTGGCAAATTATTGAATGATGCAGAATGCATCAAAAGAAGATGGAAGGAATACACAGAGTCACTGTACCAAAAGGACATGATTGATGTTCAACCATTTCAAGAGGTAGCATATGATCAAGAGCCAATGATACTGAAGGAAGAAGCCCAAGGTGCATTGAAGGAATTGGCAAAGAACAAGGCACCAGGAATTGATGGAATAAAAATGAAATCTTTCAAGAAAGTGAGG
>NW_006408840.1:2067915-2073603 GCF_000296735.1 Chrysochloris asiatica
GTTCAAGAGTAGCAATGATTATAAGGTTGTCCCAGGACTGGACAATGTTTCGTTCTGTTTTACATAGGGTTGTTATGAGTTGGTACTTATTTAATGTCACCTAGCAATAACATATATTTTTTGTTTGTATGTGTACATCAGTATTTTTCTTTGTTCATTTGTGAAATATAAGATGTAAAAGGGAAGCCACTGGGAAGAAGTATTATAACTATTTTTGCAGGGAGATGATTGTAATCACTGAGATGAAATATTTGTACAGGTTTTTGAATATAAAACTACTGATCTTGTTTGTTAATCTTCATGTGATACAAAATAAATAGCTAAAAAGAAAAAGATAGACTAGAGAGGCATAAGAAGAAGCCAGAAAGGTATCATGCAAGAAGGACTTGATCTGCTATTACTGGCTTTGAATATGAAAAAAAGGAGCCAACAGTCAAGAAGCAACATAGAAAAAATGCTTCTAAGAATTGAATATAGCTAAGAGATTAATTCTCCCTTAAAGTTTTCAGAAAGGAATGCAGTCATGTCAGAAAAAAAAAAAAAAAAAATCTTAAATTGAGTCCATTTAGACCCATTTTAGAATTTTAAATTACAGAGAACTATAACATTCTTCAGTATAATTAGTTTTTTTTAAAACTATCGTTGTTGTGATAACTTGTTGCAGCAGTCATAGAAAATAAATCCATATAACAAAATAACTGTAAATTCATTATATAAATATCATATGTCAAAGCATTTTCAATAAATATTATTTAACAGTGAGGAAATTCATGATGTGTGCATGCATTTGTCATGTTTTGGCAGCAGTTAATTGTTATCTATCTGTATTTTATGTTGTGTAAGAATTTGCAGAAAAATTGTGGAATTGAGAAATACTATGACAAGGGAATGAAAAGAAAGTTAAAGAATTAGGTGGCAACGAGATGAAAACAAAACATTGAGAAATGCCAGCTTCTAAGAGCATCCATAGGAAAACAGTAGTCATGAGAACAGATTAAAAAAGTGTCAGAAAGGTAAACAAGAACAAGTTGTCATAGAAGCTTAAGAAAAACAAATGTTTAAAAGTGTGGTCAACTACATCAAGAGCTTCTGAATCAGACAAGTACTGACAGATTAGAAGTCACTGTTATCTTTGTCTTGTTGTTGTTAAGTGTCCTGGAGTCTTTTCCCACTTACGTGATGATGGTATTGTGCCATGGAGTCTGTTCCGACTCATAGAGACCCTGTACAGGGTTTCCGAGGCTATAAATCTTTACGGGAGCAGAAAGCCTCATTTTTCTACTGTAGAACAGCTGATAGTTTCGAACTGCTAACCTTGAGGTTAGCAGCCTGACTTGTAACCACTGCACTACCAATTTATAGTGATGCTGTGTTAGGTTTCCAAGGAGTGGCTGGTGAGTTTGAACCACTGACCTTGAAGTTCAAACTGACATTGTGGTCAAGTGCTTATTCTATAGTACCACACCAGGATCTTTCTTGTAGTGGCGAGGTTTAAGTAAAATAGTGATAATGATTGTGGTGACTGGTGCAAAGGATGTGATGGTGGTAGTTGTGTGCACTGAATTTGTTCAGAATCATAGCAACCCTGTATAGGGTTTCTGAGACTATAAACCTTTATGGGAGCAGAAAGTGTCATCTTTCTCCCACGGAGCATCGGGTATATCTGAATTGCTGACCTTGGAGCAGCTGAACTCTAACATAATCCACTATGCTATCAGGGCAGGGCTGAAAAAAAGGATTATGGGTAGAAAGTATAGAACACAAAATACCTTATAATGAAAATATTCAGGTAAAACATATATACATAATTTATTTAAAATTGTTTTGGTAGATTTGCTTTAAAATTCTTGTTGTTGTTATTTGCCATCAAGTCAGTTCCAACCCATAGTGACCTGTATAGAATTCATGAGTAGCATCTTGTGAGTTTGAACCACCAACCTTGTAGTTAGCTGCCCAGTGCAGCACTCTGCAGCACCACACCAGGATTCCAGAGAATGCTCAGGGAAAAAAAAAAAAATATCTTGGTAAATTTTCATTTGAAATTATGTTGAATAATTTGTAAACATCTATAGAAAATGAGTGTGACTATATAGGTGTTTGCAATAATAAGCTTTATAGTGCAGGGAAGGTGTTTATAGATCAGTAAATTGAGAAAAAGAAAAATTTCAGGATGAATAAACTTTACAAACAGCATGACAATAGATCTACTTTTGATGTTCTTGTAATTTACACAATTTATGAGTCATAATCCAAAGTGAAAAAAAAGGGGGAGGGCGGATCAGAAACACAGTCATAAACACTTCTCTCTGAGAATCATTATCTTGAATAAGTAGAATAGCTTGTGAAAGTTGACAAAACAAAATCCACAAGTCATCACACTGATGTGTATTCAAGGGCCAAGTTTGTCCAGATGTCTAATATGGTACAGATGGGCCTGCATGGCATTTGGCTATAGTTTTCTTGTAAACATAAGAGAAAACAGCATCCAAAGCTAACTTTGAAGGCAGTAAGTAGCCTTCCAATTGGGGAAATGTACCAAGCTGGCTGACTGTCACAATGCTAACTGTCATCAGCACCTTGCTGCTCTGCTGCTTGGCATTCTGAGAATGATGTAGTCACCATATCCACAGAAGAATTACAGACAGAAATAGCTGTCAAAACCTGCAGCAGTTCACTGATTACAGTCCATTACCTGGTTGAGGACTTGGCATACATTTTCCTCTTACACTTTGTATAATTTTATATGCTTTTTACATGCAAAATGTCAAATATGGAAGAATAACCCTTATAATATATAGCACAATAGGGGAAAAAATAAAACAAGAGACCACAGGAAAGAAATGTTTATATTGAAAATTTTCATACATTTTTATCTCATACAGCTCAAAAGAACAAACCATAAGAGGATCTGTTGTTTTGGTTAAGCACTGTTCAGTCAGTCTGAATACAATGACCCTACAGCACCACACCAGGAATCAAGTTGTTGTTAAGTGCAGTCCAATAGAATTATGCAAATCTGAAATAGTTGTATGTGTAATTTTTACTCTTAAAATATTTTGTGCTAGTGGAAACAGAAACAATTTTTAACACTCCAAATATATTCTAAGTCATTTATTTTACCAAGCATGAGGTCCTTCTTTAGGGACTAGTCTCTCCTAAAAACATGTCCAAAGTACGTGACATGAAGTCTTGCCATCCTAGCTTTTAAAAATAATTTTGTCTATACTTGGAACAAAACTGATTGTTCATTTTTTTTGCCAGTCTGTGGAATAGTCAATATTGTTAACAACTACATAATTCAAAAGCATCAATTCTTCTTCAGTTTTCATTATTCATTGTCCAAGCTTTGCATGCATATGAGGTGACTGAAAATACCCTGACCGGGCACACTTTAATCCTCAAAGTGACATCTTTGCTCCTTAAACTTTAAACAAGTCTACAGCAGTAGATTTAAGCAAAGTTTGTTTTTGGTATGTGCTGTTGAGTTGGTTTTTACCCAAAGCAATGTCATTTAATCTCTTAACTGCTATATCCATGGACATTGCTTGCACATCCAAATAGAATTAAATCCTTGATAACATCAGTCTTGTCATGATGTTGCTTATTGGTAAGGTTGTGGGGATTTCTTGTGTGTGTTTGTGTTTTTCTTAACGTGACATGTACTCCATACTGAAGGATGTAGTCCTCTTCACTTTAAGATTGTGTCATCTGTCTATAGGTAGTGTTTAAAGAGTGTTTTTCCAATACTGATGTTTTTTGGGGTTTTATTTTTCATCGTCATATAGTCTAGTATCTAGAAAAATTTGCTCAGAATACAGAGTAAGTAAGTAGGGTGAAAAGGTATAAGTCTGATGCATAACCTTTCCAATATTAAACTACTTAGTATGCCCTTTTTCTGCTCAGACAACTGCCTTTTGCTCTATGTATTTGTTCCAAAAGTGACAGATATTGCCCCAAATAATGGCATATATTTCTTTGCTTTCAAAGTAGATACTTTTAACAGTTATTGTTGTTGTTAGGGGCCATCAAGTCAATTCCAACACATATCAACCCTATTCATAATAGAACAAAACACTGTTGGGTCCTGAACCATTATCACAATTGTTGTCACACTTGAGCTCATTGCTGCTGCCACTGTGCCAATCCATATTATTGGGGGTTAATTATTTTTTTTTCACAGACTCTCCACTTTACTAAGCATGATGTTCTTCTCCAGGAAGTAATCCCTCCTGACACTATGTCTGAAGTAAGAAAAATGAAGTCTCACCATCCTTACTTCTAATGAGCATACTTGCTGTGCTCCTTCCAGCACAGATTTGTTTGTTCTTCTGGCAGTTCATGGTACTTTTAATATTCTTCTTTAATAACATAACTCAAATGCATCAATTATTCTATGGACTTCCTTATTCCAATTGTCCAACTTTCACATGCACATGAAGCAATTGAAAACACAATGATTTAGGTTAGGGGATCCATAGTCCTCAAACTAATGTCTTTGCTATTGAACATGTTAAAGAGCTCTTGTGTAGTACATTTGCCTAATACAATATATTATTTGATTTTTTGGCTTCTGTTTTCATAATTGTTTATTGTGTATGCAAGCAAAATAAAAGGTTTGACAACTTCAATATTTTCTGCAGTTATCATGAATTTATTTATTAAAAGATTAAAGTAATTTTAAATTAGAATTATTCAATTTTTAAAAATTTGTCGCATTTCCAACATTGTGGGCCATCCCACACTAAAAAAGATAAGGAACATGAAACAGGCAGGAAACATCATAAGACAGAAACTTATTACAAAAATTAGTGTGTAGCCAGCAATTACAACAAGACCTGGGGACCTCTGGGCCCAGAGACAGTGACATGGCCACAGAGGACTAAAGCAGAGAATGAAGTGTCCAGCTGTTATGAAGTGAGGGAAGATGCACAAGAACACCCATACTTGCAGATAGTACCCACTTGACCTGGCGTTGATGGCTGGATGATTAGAACTCAACCAGAAGAAGAAAGAAGAGGGAAGAAGAAGAAGAAAAAAAGTGTAACCCACTACAATTTGATGAACTTTACCTATACATATGGATGTAGTAGATGTTAAAAGGGAACAAATCTTTATAGTAAGGATCACTGCCACCTCCTCAGTACACAGAGTTGACAGGGATGGGCTACTTAGACATTACTTACCCAAATGGTAGGGGAACTAAAAAGGCAAGAAGTGACTGGCTTATAAGCTTTCAAGAGGGAGCCTAGTTCCAGATGGGGCATGGGTAGGTAGAACCTCCACTGAATGATTTCCAATCTGTTGGGACTGGGCTGACAAAGGAAATGGGGATAAGACTCTTTGGATATAATAGTGAATAATTGCCATCAGGATTGACTATGAGGGTCAGAAATGTAGAGGTAGGTCTTTTTTTGGAAAAGAAGGAGGGGAGTGATTGATTTTGTAGCCCAGGAGTGGAGATTCCTGGCACCATCAAGTGAGAAATGTGGATAACAGGACCCTACCAAGAGAGGCAGTGACGCCAGGCATCGAGACAGAGATGATGACGTGGAGAGATGGAGTGATTGGCAACACGGGACTCAGGGAGTGAGAGGGGCTGTGTGCTGATGACTGGGGGCATGGGCCTGTTGGTGTATCCTTTGGTTATTTGATGATGCATGGAGGGGATTGTAATCATTGCAATGAAAC
>NW_006408840.1:2074278-2076565 GCF_000296735.1 Chrysochloris asiatica
TTTTTTTTTTTTTTTAACAATTCAAAAACTTTCAGTTGTATGGATCATGAAAGAATATGGATAATATTTCAAAGAATGATAATTTCAGAGCACTTAATCATGCTAATGAGGAACCTATTCATTGACCAGTTATTGTTACAGAACAAGGAGATCTTGTGTGTTTTAAAATCAAGAGATGTGTGTATCAGGGTTATATTCTTTTGCCATGCTAATTTACATTGTATTTGAACAAATACTTCTCGAAGTTGGATTATAAATGAAGAAGAATTTGCATCAGGATTGAAGGATGCAGGTGACAGAATCATGTTTGCTGAAAGTGAAGCAATCTTGCAGCAATTACTCATGAAGATTGCAACCTTCAGCATGGATTACACCTCAGTTTAAAGAAAACAAAGTGTTCGCAATGGGACTAAGAAGCAACACTGGATAAATATAAAAAATATTGATGTTGTCAGTGATTTAATTTTACTTCAATCGACAATCAGTGCCAGAGACCTGGTGTGGCGCTGTGGGTTAATATCCTGGACTGCAAAGTTGGTTTGAACTGCAAGGTTGGTGGTTCAAATTCACCAGCCCCTCCTAGGAAAGCTTACACAGAGTCGCTATGAGTTAGAACTGACTTGACAACACTTAACAACAACAGCAACCAATGCCAACAGAAGAAGCAGTAAAAAAAAATAAAAGATATATTGCACTGAGCAGATTTGCTGCAAAAGATTTCTTGTAAGTGTTAAAAAGCAAGGACTAAGTTATGTTTGAACCGAATGATAGCATTTTCAATTTCTTCATACGCATGCAAAAATTGGACAAAGAATTAGGAATACTGGAGAACTGATGCATTTGAATTATGGTGTTGCCAAGAAATATCGAATATGCCATGGATTTTCAGATAACCAAACCAAACTTTCTTGAAAGATGTATAGTCAGAGTGTTCCTTAGAAATGAGGATGGCAATTTTTTAGTCATGTTATTAGGAATGACAAATCTCCAAAGAAGAATATCTTGCTTAGTAAAGTAGATGGACATTCAATATGAAAAAGATCCTCAACAAGATGGATTGAGGCAGTGGATGCAACAATGTGTTTAAGCACAGCAAAAATTGTGAGGATGGTGCAGGACTGGGTAATGTTCTGTCCTGTTGTATTTAGGGTCACTGTGAGACAGATTGGACTCAATGGCACCTAACAACAGTATCAGCTTGTGCCCTTCAATGTTGCTAAAGTCTTTTGTTAGCTCCAGCAGTTTGTGTGTCTATGTTGGTGATGGTTGGGGCATAACTTTAGGATCTTATATGTATAGGATCATATCATTTGCAAATAGGGAGAGTTTTATTTCTCCCTTTTTGATATGGATACCTTTTATTTCTCTTTTTTACCTTATTGTTTTGTCTAGGACTTCCAGTGCAATTTTGAGTCAGAGTGGTAAATCTTGTCTCTCTACAATTCTCGAAGGGAAAACTCAAAGACTTCGTTACTGAGTATAATGTTGGTTGTTGATTTTACATATATGACCTGGATTATTATGAGAAATTTCCATTCCACTACTATGAGGGTTTTGATCAGGAAAGGTTGTGGAATTCTATCGAATGCATTTTCTGCATCAATTGGTATGATCATATGGTTCTTTTTCTTTGTTTTATGTGGTAGATTGTTGCTGTTGTTAAGTGCCATTGGATTGATTTCAATTCATAACAACCCTTTATAGGGTTTCCCAAGACTATCTGGTGAACTTGAAACACAGACTTTGTGGTTCAAACCCACCTTGCAGTCCAGTGTTTACACTATGGGAATTACATTGATTAATTTTCTAATGTTGAACCATCCTTGGAATCCTGGTATAAATCCCACTTAAACATGGTGTATTTTTTTTTGTTTTTTGATATGACACTGAATTCTACTGTCTAGAATTTTGTTGAAAAAAATTTACATCTATTATTATGAGCGATATGGGTCTCTAATTTACTTTTAGGTAATGTCTTCAGTTGCTTTACACACTGAATTCATATAGAGTTCAGTAGTGTACCTAACTCTTCTATTGAATAGACTGAGTAGAATTGGTATAAACTCTCCTCTCAATGTTTGGTGTAATTCTACATAGTAGTCATCTGCTTTTATGTTGGCAGTTTTTAATGATATCTTCAATCTTTTTCATATATTTATATAATGGGTTGAATATGGATCCAAACAAAATTAAGTATTTGACAACTTCAATCTTTTTCCCATTTATTATAATGTGATTTATTTGTCCAATTGAGAGGATTTTCATTTTCTTTACATTGAGGTGCACT
>NW_006408840.1:2076705-2077825 GCF_000296735.1 Chrysochloris asiatica
TTCTATGCTAATGACTATCTCTTGGTTACACAGTTTGTTGAAACATTTTAATCTGTAATCCATCAATTATGTTAGGTTTGCATTTCAACAATGGCTTCAGCTCTGCTAAGACTTCTTCTTTCAAAACCATCAGTTCTTGTTCATATAGTACCTTTTAAATGACTGAACATCAGTCAATTCTTTTTGGTACTATGACTGTGTTTTTCTTCCATTTGTTTTGGTATTTCCAATGTCATTCAATATTTTAACAAGAGAATCCTTCAATATCACAGTGTGAGGATTAAATTTTAGCTACAGTTCTTGTAGCTTGAGAAATGCTGATCCTCTTCTTTCCTTTTGATTTACAACTCCAGGTCTTTGCATATTTTATTGTAATAATTGACTATCTTCTCAATTCACCTTTTGAATTTTTTATTCAGCTCTGTTACTTAAATTCTTGTCCGTTTCTTCCATTTGCTTTAGCTTTTCTAAACTAAAGATAGAATTTCAGAAACTCTTCAGGCACCCACTTTGTTCTTTTCTTTCTTTCCTGTTTTATCTTTGTTTCTTTTTTGGTCATAATTAAAAAACAAATATGCATTGTTTGCCTTCCTATACATTTTTTTTTTTTTAAGAGTAATGTCCTTTTTCTAATTTTTTCTTTCATTTCCTTTTCACTGCATTTCTTGTCTTCTTAGTGACATTTTGTATTTTTCATGTATGATGCTCTTAATGTTGTCCTACAACTCTTCTTGCCTTTGGTCATTATAGTCTGATCCATCAAAATTGTTCTTAAGGTGGTCTCTAAATTTAGGTGAGACCACAAGGTTTACTCTGCAGGGAATGACAAATTGAAGAGGAAAGGTGTTGCATTCATTGTCAAAAAGAACATATCCAGATCAGTCATGAAGTACAACAATGTCTGAAATAGGATAATATCCATGCACCTACAGAGAATACCAGTTAATACCTTTATTATTCAAACTTATGCATCGACCACTAAAGCCAGTGAGGAGGAAATAATAGAATTCTACCAACTTCTTCAATCTGAAGTTGATAAAACATGCAATCTAGATGTATTTTTCATTACTGGTGATTGGAATGCAAAGAATCAGTAGTTGGAAAATATAGCCTTTGGGAT
>NW_006408840.1:2078293-2079518 GCF_000296735.1 Chrysochloris asiatica
GGTCTTCCTTATTCACTATCCAGCTTTCAAATGCATATAAGGTTATTGAAAATACCATGGCTTGGGTCAGGCACACCTTAGTCTTCAAGCTGACATCTATGCTCTTCAACACTTTGAAATGGTCTTGTGCAACAGATTTACCTAATGCAATACATCGTTTAATTTCTTGACTGCTGTTTCCATGAGTGTTGATAGTTGATCCAAGAAGAATGAAGTCCTTGACAACTTCAATCGTTACCCCATTGATAAGAATGTTGTTTACTCTCCCAATGGTGAGAATTTTTGTTTTCTTTACATTAAGATGCAATCCATACTGAAGGCTGTGCTCTTTGATCTTTACCAGTAAATATGTTAAGCCCTTTTCGGTTCCTCCAATCCTGATGCCACATTTTTCTTCATATAACCTGGCTTCTTAGATTATTTGCTCAGCATACTAGTTGAATAAGTATTGTGAAAGAATGCAACCTTGTGGCAAAACTTTTAAAATTTTAAACCATTCAGGGTTCCGATGTTCTGTTCAAAAACCTCCTCTTGGTCTAGGTACAGATTCTTTATGAGCACAATTAAGTGTTCAGGAATACTCATACTTCACAATGTTGTCCATAGCTTGTCATGATCTACACAATTGAAAGCCTTTGCTTAGTCAATAAAGCACAGATAAACATCTTTCTGATATTCTCTGCTTTCAGCCAAGATACATTAGACATCAGCGATAATGTCCCTTATTCCATGTTCTCTTCTGAATCCAACTTGAACTTCTGGAAGTTATCTGTCAATGTAGGCTTTCAGGCATTTCTGTTTTAAATTTAGTAAAACTTTACTCACATGGGATATCAAAGATATTGTCCAATGATTTCCTCATTCTGTTGAGTCACCTTTCTTTGGAATGGGCACAAATACAGATATCTTCCAATCAGTTGGCCAGACAGCTGTTTTCTAAATTTGTTGGCATAGATGAGTGAGTGTGTCCAGGCCCTCCTTACTTTCTTGAAAGATTTCAATTTTTATTTCATCAATTCCTATTTCCTCTTCTTTGACAATTCCTTCAACACACCTTGGACTTTCTCCTTCAGTATCATTGGCTCTTGATCCTATACTACCTCTTGAAATGGTTGAACATCACCCATTTCCTCTTGGTACAGTTACACTATGTATTCCTTCCATCATCTTTTGATGCTTTCTGCATCATTCAATAATATGCCTGGAGAATCCTTCAATAATGGAA
>NW_006408840.1:2081030-2087115 GCF_000296735.1 Chrysochloris asiatica
TTATATGAAGAAAAACATGGCATCAGGAATGGAGGAAGACTCATTAACATCCTGTGATATGCAGATGATACAACCTTGCTAGCTGAATGGAAAGAGGACCTGAAATACTCACTGATGAATATCAAAGACCACAGCCTCACAACAATCCAACAATCATCAGGTTGGCCCAGGATGGGGTAGTGTTTATTTTTGTTGTGCATAGGTTTGCTATGAGCCAGTCCTGACTCAGTGGTACCTAACAAAAACAACAAGAACATTCTCTAGGCTATATTGTGACTCTCATGGAATTGTTTTAATTTTCTTCAGCTGATACCTGAACTTGCATATGAGCAATTGATGGTCTGTTCAATCGTCTGCTCCTGGCCTTGTTTTGGCTGATGATACTGATCTTCTCCATCATCTCTTCCCACAGATATTGTCAGTGTATTCCATCTGGTGAGTCCATGTGTATAGTTTCAACTAATCTTGAAAGAAGGTATTTTCAATGAATACGGCTTTTGTCATGCAAAATTTTGTGACTATGAGTGCAATGTCATTCCTCATCAGTTTGTCATTCTCATCATTGTTAACCTTATCATTGTCTGATTCAAAATGACCAATATCAGTTCATTTCTGTTCACTGATGCCTAGGATGTTAATCTTTATGTGTTCATTTTCATTTTATCACTTCCAGCATTGTTATATTTATTCCACTTTCTGATTATTGATGAATGTTTGTAGATAATTCTTGTCACTTTGAGTTGTGCCCCATTAGCAAATGTAAGTCCCAAATAAAAAGAAGATCCATCCATAACATCAAGGTTCACTCTCTTTGAAGGGTCAGCACTTCCTTAGTCATATTTTGAGAGCCTTCCAACTTTAGAGACTCATCTTCAGTCACTATATCAGTCAATGTTACACTGTTATTTATAATATTTTTAGTGGCTAACACTTCAGCAATGGTTTATTTCTCCTTTTCCCATTCTGCTTTAGTCTGGAAGTTCCATTGAAACCTTTACACCATGGGTGACTGTGCTCACATTTAAAATTCCAGTCAGCATCACAGCAACAAACATTTCCCCACAGTTTGACAAACTGACAGAGGAGTGTTGTTCCTATCCTACCTAGGGATCTTTTAACTGTTTAATCCCTAATAATATTCTGTCATAGACTTATAAATATCAAGAGTTATTATGGGTGAATATGGAAAAATAAATATGTCATTTAGGTCTTGTCTTATTTATTTTAAAGATAAATGTCATCATTAGTGTATAGTTAAAAATTGTTAATGACTTAATCTTAGAAAAAGTAGTTTCATGGCAAATGTAATACCAAGAATTTAGATACACTTCTAACATTTTACTTAAAAAATAAATGAAAATGTTTTGAAAATTAATAGATGAGTAGTCCTGGTGTGGTGCTGTAGGATGATGTACTGGACCACAAGGTCAGTCTGTATGGCAAGGTTAGAATTTCAAATCCACCAGCAACTCCTCAGAAACTATAGGTACAGGGTTGATATGAATTGAAACCAACTCAAATACACTTAACAACACAATAACATTATTAAATAAAACATCAACATACCATTTACATAAATTGAATCAATTTATGGATAAGATTCTTATAAGAATTAGAAACACTTGAAGAAAGAAAAATGTTACTGTAGCAAACAGTTATGTAAGAATGTTTAATTAACATAGTTCAGTCTTGAACTTTAAGCAGTTGCTTTTTGAGACATTCAGCCCTTTTCTTTTTTAGAGATAAAGCATACACACTTACTGAGACAGCAAGTAAACATTTAAAACCTTTTCTCCCAAATGCTGTTATCCATAACCGGAATATACCTTAATATGAATAGATTTTAAAATGTAAGTAAATAATCAGAATTTAAGTGAGTGGCATAGTTAAAAAAATAAAAAAATAAAATAAGTAAAACCAAGAACTTTAAAACCTTAACAAAAACAGAAGTTAAAATAAAGCTAAAATATAAAATGGCCTTTGTAATTATTGACATATAGAGAAAGGATATTGCTAATTTCTACATTTTTTTTTTTTTTCTTTCTAAAATGCTCAGTAACCTTTCTTTTTGTCACTTATAATGGAATATTTAAAGCTCTGTACAGTATTGTATTTGTCAGGAAGTCTGTGTAAATGAAACAACACAGGGTGACCTTTTGCTTCCTCAAGCTGTGTTGCACATGTTATAGTCACAAAACCCAAAAATATACACATAGACTGAAATAAGAAGGAATCAGCAATATATGTAAAGTTTACAAGTTTCTGAACATTTTACAAGTTCTTTTTTAATATGAAGTTTTGATTTACTGCATATCACAAGGTATTATTTTTGCTCTGTGGATAATCATTTTCAAAAGCCCTGTGCTCCTGCAGGATAGTTTGGATTAATACTTAAAAAAATGTTTTGAGGACTGAAACCACATCTTTGGCTTGCCTCCTGCACAATGGTTTGATTATACTGAAAGTGTTTGTTGAGGACTTTCATGGTTGACATTTATGAGAAAATTTATCCCTTGATCTCCAAAATCCACCTGATATAGCTCCTTCTGGTAGGAATAGGATTTTTGCATGGTATTATCTTTCACATGTGCTACTTAGCATTATACATTTATTAATTTTGTCTTAATAAAGATTACATAATTAATACCACATATGAGCCAGCTGAACACACACATAAAAAACCATGGAGAAATTAAACTTTGTATAAACTTAAGTTTATACTGTTATTATATTAAACTATATTTCACTGGAAAATTATTTCATTTATGTATTTATTTATTTGTAATAGCACATTAAATGCATGCTTAGAGATATCATTTTTCTATAATGAAGAAATTTCTGAGTCTCTAGTCTAGTACTGCTCATGCAATAGGTTAATATTGAACTGCTAACTGCAAGATCTGTGATTGAAATCCACAAGACACTGCATGGAAGAAAGGTGAGGCTCTGTTCTCATAAAGATTTACGGTCTCTGAAGCACTAAGGAGTAGTTCTACTCTGTCCTGTGTGGCTGCTTGAATTGAAATTGATTAAATAGCAGTTGGTAGTAGCCATTAAATAAATATAATACCGAGTCCTGGTGTAGCGCTGTAGGATAACTGTAACTTCAAGGTTAGCAATTCAAACCCACCAGCTGCCCTTCTATAATATAAAGCTTTCTATAATGATATTTCTGGCTGTTCTTTTCTCACACCCTCAAGTGTGTATTTTATAATGTTATGCCAGGGAAACCAAGATTCAAAAGACAGCCAAGGATCTTAACAGTCTTCTGCCCTTTTGCCGATTCCAGCCATGCCTCAATCCCTGTATCTCAGAGTGTTCTTATTCCAAGGTTGTGCATACATCATTATTTACCTTTGTGCCACTTAGCCCATGCAAACTTGCCTAATTGTTTTCCCTACCACCTTGTTCTTCCATTGACCTCACTCTTCTTGTGTATTACCCGCTGCTAGCACCCAAACTATACTGTGTCTGTTCCTTAACCTGTGCTCCACCTTTCCCTTCCTCCCCAAACCCCACCAACATCATCCCGGTAACCATCAAAGAATCCCCCTTACTTTAGTATGGGTTTTATTCTTAGCCTTTTACAATAGTGGTCCTATTCAGTATTTCTCCTTTTATGATTGACTAATTTCACTCAACATAATATCCCCAAGGTTCATCCATGTTACTCAGTGGCTTGAAACTTCCATGTTTTTCTTCAAGGTAGCATAATATTCCATTGTATGTATGTACCACAGCTTATTATTCATTCTTCACTTGAAGGAAACTTAGGCTGTCTCCATCATTTTGCTATTGTAAACAGTGCTGCTATGAACACTGGGGTGCATATATCTACTAGTGTTATGACTCGTATTTCTTGTGGGTAAATACCAAGTAGAGAAGTTGCTATATCATAAGGTATTTCTACTTCCAACCTAGAGAGGAAGCATCATATTGGTTTCCAGAAAGGTTGGACCATTTTGCACTCTCTAGCAATTCAGGAGTGTCCCAGTCTCTTCACATCATCATCATCAGCATTTATTGTCCTCTACTTTTTTATCTTGCTGTTATTGCTGGTATGAGATGATATCTCATGTTGTTTTGATTTGAATTTCTCTAACAGCTAGTGATTATGAACATTTCTTCAAATGTTTGGTGGCTGCCTGGATCACCTCCTTTGTGAAGTGTCTGATCATGTTCTGTACCCATTTTATAATTGGGTTATTGTCCTTTTCTTGTAGAGATGTTGTTCTGGTTGTTGTTGTTAGGTGTCATCGAGTCGGTACTAGCTCATAGAGATCTTACCCAAAGCAAACCGAAACACTACCCGATCCTGGGCCAATCTCACTATTGTTGCTACACTAGAGTAAATCAATGCTGCCACTTGGCCAATCCATCTCGTTGGGGTCTTCCTCTTTTTCTCTGACCCTCCACCTTACCAAACATGATATCCTTCAGTGACTGGTCCCTCCTGACAATATGTCCGAAGTATGACACACAAAGTTTGTACACTTGACCTCCAAGGAGTGCTTCTTCCAACATGGATCTATTGGTTCTTTTGACAGTCTATGGCATTTTTCAGTGTTCTCCTCCAAAACCATAACTCAAAGGCATCAATTCTTCTACAGTCTTCCTTATTCACTGTCCAGCTTCTGTATGCATATGAGGTTATTGAAAATATCATGGCTTGGGTCTGGTGCACCTTAGTCCTCAAGCTGACATCTTTACTTTTCAACACTTAAAAAAGGTCTTGTGAAGCAGATTTGCTTAATGCAATACATCATTTGATTTCTTGACTGCTGCTTCCGTTAGTGTTGATAGTCAATCCAAGAAGAATGAAGTCCTTGACAACTTCAATCTTTTCTCCATTGACAACAATGTTGTTTATTGATCCAGTGATGAGGATTTTTGTTTGCTTTACATTGAGTTGTAATTGATACCAAATGCTATAGTCTTTTATCTTCATCAGCAAATGTTTCAAGTCCTCTTCACTTTCAGCAAGCAAGGTTGTATCATCTGCATATCGCATGTTGTTAATAATTCTTCCTCCAAACCTGATACCATGTGTTTCTTCATATAACCCAGCTTCTTGGATTATTTGCTCAGCATATAGGTTGAATAAGTATGGTAAAAGAATACAACCTCCTCACACACCTTTCTTAATATTAAACCATTCAGCATCCCATGTTCTGTTTGAACAACTGCCTCTTGGTCCATGTACAGATTCCTCATGAGCACAATTAAGTATTTAGGGATATTCATACTTCGCAATGTTGTCCATAACTTGTTATGATCCACACAATCGAAAGTGTTTGCATAGTCAATAAAGCACAAACACCTTTCTGATATTTTCTGCTTTCAGCCAAGATCAGCAATTATATCACTCATTCCATGGACTCTTCTGAATCTGAATTGAACCTCTGGAAGTTCTCTGTCAATGTATGCTTGCAGCTATTTTTATATTACCTTTAGTAAAACTTTACTGGCATGGGATATTAAAGATATTGTCCGATGATTTCTGCATTCCTTTGGGTCACCTCTCTTTGGAATGGGAACAAATACATATCTCTTCCAATCAGTCAAGGAGATAATTGTCTTCCAAATTTCTTGGCATAGATTGAGTGAGTGCCTCCTGTGCCACTACACTTTCTTGGAAGATTTCAATTTTTATTGCAACAATTCCTGGTACCTTGTACTCAGTCAATTCCTTCAATGCACCTTGGGCTTCCTCCTTCAATATCATTGGCTCTTAATCATATGCTACATCTTGAAACAATTGAATATTAACCATTTCCTTTTGGTACAGTGACTCTGCGTATTCCTTCCATTTTCTCTTGATGTTTTCTGCATCATTCAATAATTTGCCCAGATAATCTTTCAATAATAAAAGTCGAGGCTTGAATTTTTTCTTGAGTTCCCCCAGCTTGAGAAATGCTGAATGTGTTCTTACTTTTAGGTTTTCTGATTCCAGATCTTTGCACATTTTCTTGTGATATTTGGCTTTATCTTCTCTAGCCAATCTTTGAAAATTTCTGTTCATTTCTTGTACCTCCTCGTTTCTTCGATTTGCTTTAGCAACTCTACACTGGAGTGCAAGTTTCAG
>NW_006408840.1:2088649-2090804 GCF_000296735.1 Chrysochloris asiatica
CATATTGAAGTATCTTGTTTTCTTATCCATTTTGCTACCCTCTTTCTCTTAACTACTGCATTTAATCCATTTACATTTAGTGCAATTATCGATAGGTCTGGATTAATTGCTGCCAATATGTGTTTTGTGTGTGTGTGTGTGTGTGTGATATTTCTACTTTCTTTGTTCTGCATGTCTTCTTGTGTTGACTTCATGGTTTTTGTGTTCTTTCTTGTCAGTTTACTTATAGTTTTAATGTTTCAAATTTTCTTCTTGGATTTTCATTTTCTTGGTATGTTGTGAAGTGTTAATTTTCTTTGGTTTTGCCTTATATTCCATTAACTCTTCCCTCAATTTAGTGTAGTCTGTTTTATCCTGTAATCCACCTTACCTTGTAGCCATCTGGATCTCTGTTCCTATGTGTTTACCTTCTTTTACACTGTAATTGTTTTGAACATAGACTGACCTCCCAGATTCTCTGAGTTTGGTCTTTTAGTTTTGTTCTGTTCTCTACTCATCCTTATGTTGATTTAGTTCTGGTAGGTGCTGCCATGTATGTCAATCTCTGGTTGTTGTCTGTTCTTGTTGGTTCTCCATCCACAGAATTCCTTTCAGGATGTTTTGTAGTATAGAGTTGCCTTTGGAAAAATCCATTAGCTTCTGATTATCCTGGAATGTTTTGATTACACCCTTGTATTTGATTGATAGCTTTGCTGGATAATTGAATCTTGGTTGACAGTTTTTTTTGTTTGTTTGTTTGTTTTTGTTTTTGTTTTTTTTCTTTCAGGGTTTTATGCATCTCTTCCCATTGCCTTCTTGCCTATATGGTTTCTGCTGAGAGATCTGAGCTTAATCTGACTGGCTTCCCTTTGTTGTAATGCTTCTCTTTTCCCTAGCAGATTTCAAGATTATCTCCATATCTTTGATTTTGGAGAGCCTGATTATGATATGTCTCGGTGATTTTCATTTGGAGCCTATCCTTCCTAGGGTTCATTGAGCTTCTTAAATGTTTATCTTTTCAGAAGAGAAATTTTCTTCCAACAGTTCTTCAACTATTTCCTCTATGGACTTGTGTGATTCTAATTGTTCTGGAATGCTGATAATTCTTAAGTTATTCCTCTTCATGTTGTCCAACATGAATCATAGACCTTTTTTCAGATTTTTTAAATCCTTTTTTCTATGTGCTCCTCTATCTTAGTGGTATTGAGAGATTTGTCTTCCAGCTCACTGGTTCTGTTTTCCATCTCTTCTATTCTCCTCCTTTGCCGTTTCAGTGTATTGCCTATTTCTAATATTCTATTATTGATCATTTGGACATATTTATGTACAGGTCTACCTCTAGGTCATTTGACTCAGACATTTTTTCCTGTATCTGGACATATGTTGATATGGTCATCTGCTTTTGCTTCTTGGACATGTTAATGTTTATCTGTGACCTTAATACTTAATTTAGTGTGTGTCTTTTTTTTAAATGCTTTCTGATTTCCTCCAGGTAGATGTGATCAGGATGTGGGCTTTCCTTTTCACTCTTCTTATTGTTTAACTCAAAGTGACTTTCACAGGTGTTGTCTGCCTCCCTTGTATATGGCACTTAGTATTGGTTATTGCCTGGTTTAGGGATTGTATAGGATGTGATTGTAGCTTGACTATATGGAAGCAGTTGCTGTCTCTTCTTGGGTAATATAGGGAGAGTTAGAGTTTGGATCGGGTGGAAGTGCAGTAAGAGCTCTGCCAGCAACAACACAGAATACCCAACCAAGCAGGCTCAGGGGATGGCCCCAGAACTCTGAACCACATATAAAGGAATATTTAGAAGGTTGAAGCTGGGGAATTTTGGCAGAAGCAAGAAATCTATTGCTTTCTAGTCCAGGACACTCAGCTGCTCCAGGAGCTGCCATTTTGGGTGAGACCACGTGGGGGAATGATCGGAGCAGCCACAGATGCCTTGCAGAACCACAGAGATAAAGGTGTGGACATTCTTTTATTTTGGTAGCTGTTCATTGGTCCCTTGTTGTCTGTGCATCTCCATTCTGGTGACTATAGGGGTGCCTGAGCTAGTGGGCACCCCAGCCCCACCCTCAGAGGGTTCTACTATGCATGTGCACAGATCTACTCGAAATTTAAAGAGACAGTCTCCAATTAAAACCAAATGGCCACAGCCGGTGCTGAACTGTTT
>NW_006408840.1:2092019-2092530 GCF_000296735.1 Chrysochloris asiatica
TGAAATAGAAGAATTCAACCAACTTTTTCAATCTGAAATCGATCAAACTTGCAATCAAGATGCATTGCTCGTTACTGGTGATTGGAATGCAAAGGTTGGGAGCAAAGAGGAAGGGCCAGTAGTTGGAAAATTTGGACTCGGTGATAGAGATGATGCTGGAGAACAAATGATAGATTTATGCAAGGCAAATGATTTGTTTATTTCAAATACCTTCTTTAGACAGCATAAGAGACGACTATACACATGGACCTCGCCAGACGGAGCACATAGAAATCAAATTGACTACATCTGTGGAAACAGAAGATGGAAAAGACCCATTAACAAGGACAGGGGCAGACTGTGGAACAGACCATCAATTACTGATATGCAAATTCAAACTGAAGCTGAAGAAAATGAAAACTAGTCCACGAGAGCTGAAATATGACCTTGAATTTATCCCACCTGAATTTAGAGATCATCTGAAGAACAGATTTAATACATTAAACACTAAAGACTGAAGACCAGAAGAGTT
>NW_006408840.1:2093560-2102390 GCF_000296735.1 Chrysochloris asiatica
AAAGAAAGAAAGAAAGAAAGAAAGAAAGAAAGAAAGAAAGAAAGAAAGAAAAAAAGAAAGAAAGAAAAAAAGAAAGAAAGAAAGAAAGAAAGAAAGAAAGAAAGAAAGAAAGAAAGAAAGAAAGAAAGAAAGAAAGAATAGACTACCAAAAAACAGCAACAACAAACAGTCTAGATTGGTTACTGTAGCCTATAATCGCAATAAAGGAAGAAGAGGGAGAAAAGAAAGAAAATATATGTAGCCTAATATTAGTATGATTTTAATATCCTCTTTCAGCTTCTTGACTTCAAGACCACCTGATAGATTTTAAGATGCCACCTTTTGTTTTTGTGCTGTAGCTCAGGATTTAATTTTTGGCTTGTTTGTGTTTAAACTCTCTCTTCTTCTCCACACCACTTGTTCTGGCCTTTTTGCTATTAATAAACTATTTAGGGCTGGCTGTTGAGCTGCATGTTTCTTTGAAGGCTGAGAGAATCTTTGTGCATATGTGCTAGTTCTTAAAATGGTTAAACATCTACCTTTTCTTTTAGCTATAAGTGATTGGTTATTTCTTCCATCTTCTTTTCATGCCTTCTGCATCATTCAATATTTTGCTCATCAAATCCTTCAATATTGAAAGTCAAGGCTTGAACTTTTTCTTCTAGTTTTTCTGCTTGAGGATGCTGAGCATGTTTCCCTTTTGGATTTCTAATTCAATATCTTTGCAAGTTTCATTATAATATTTAACTTTGTCATCTTGAGCAGCCCTTTGAAATTTTTTCTTCAGTTCTTTTACCTCCTCATTTTTTTCCCCATTTACTTTAGAAACTCTGTGTATTGAGCAGAAGTCAAAATCTTTTCTGAAATTCATTTTGGTCTTTGTAATGACCTTTGTTTTTTTGTTTGCTTTATGAGATTTGCTTAAAGACACAACTCTTCTGGTCTTCATTCTATATGTCAAATGCATCAAATCTGTTCTTGAATTTATCTTTAAATCCAAGTGTCATATGACCAAGGTCATATTATGGTTCTTGTGGATGTGTTTTAATTTTCTTCAGCTTAAGTCTGAACTTCAATGTGAGCAATTGGTTATTTGTTCTACAGTCTGTACCTGGCCTTGTTTTGCTGATGATATGGAGCTTTTCCACTGTCTCTTTCCACATATATAGTCAATTTGATTTCTGTGTATTCCATCTTGTGAAGTCCATGTTCATAGTCATCTTTTATGTTGTTTAAAAAGGTATTTTCAATAAAGAAGTCATTGATTTTACAAAATTTTGTTATGAAATCTCCAGCACAGCTTCTATCACTATAGACATATTTTCCAACGACTGATCTGTTTTTCATTTCCAATCTTTGCATATCCAATAACTGGAATTAGCAATATATCTTGATTGTATATTTGATCAATTTCAGACTCAGTAAGTTTGTAGAAATCTACATTTTCATCATCACTGGCCTTTGTAGTCACTATATAAGTTTGAATAATAATTGTATTAACAGAAATCATTGTACTTCAAGGTAGATTTTATAATGTCCTTTTTGATGATGAATGTTTATACCATTCCTCCCAATTCTTGATTTTCAGCATACTAAGCCAAGTGATTGTCAGAGTCAAAAGAGTCAATGCCAGTTCATTTCACCTCACTAATTCCTAGGATATCAATGTTTATGTAGTCCATTTCTTTTTTGACAACTTCCAAATTTCCTAGATTCTTACTTTGTACATTCCATCTCTTGATAATTTATGAATATTTACATCTATTTGTCTTCCTTTTGAGTTGTGCCTCATAAGTTAATGAAGTTCACAACGGTTTTAGTTCATTTATGTTATCACAGTCAGCTATACTTTGAGGAGGAGGTTCTTCCTCAGTCTCATGCTGACTACCTTCCAACCTGATGGGCTCACTTTCTGGCACTATGTCTAACAATATTCTGATGTTCTTTATCATGTTTCAATATTCAATATTCTGTTGTTATCTGACTGTGTTCAACTGCTAATCATAAGATTTTAGTGGCTAGTTATTCAGAAGTTATCCATCTCTCCTTCTTCCTACTCTGTGTTTGTCTGGAAGCTCAACTGAAACCTGTCTACCAAGGGTGACCCTTATTATATTTAAAATACTGGAAGCCTAGCCTCCAGAAATACAACAACATTCAAGCCACCACTGTATGACAAATCAACAAACTTATGGTGAATAAACTGATAAATAACAACAACAACTATATATATATATAATAATAATAATAAAAGTTATTCAAATCAGGAAACTTTTACTGGAATTTGTGATGTATAAACTGGAAATTGAAGAGAGTAGCAACAAGCCAAGTGAATGGGAAATGGAGCAGAGAGAGAAAAAAAAAATATGTTCCAAATATAACAAATAAGATATACAAAGACAGTGACATGCTAAAAAGTTGTTCATAGTTTAAGATGAAAAATCAAATGATTTTTCATGGTGATGAGACTTGAGAACAAGACCTTGAGTGCATTGGTCTTGTGAGAATTTGAACAATATCCTATTTGTTTCTCTTTTTTAGCCAAAGAAAATCTAACTTTTTAAAGAATGTTAATCAATTCCTTGAGCAATACTATCTCAAGTTTTATTTCTAGACTCATCTATTAGGAATCCTATCAAGAATGTTATATTTTAGTCTTGCGGGTGCCAGTATTTCTAGTACTCAACCTGCCCTGGGCTCTTAGAGTTCTTTGTTGTTCCTTGGGCCTGAGATAATCTTACTTTCTCTTACCTGCCAACATTCTCTTTATTTAACAGAGCCCATGACAAATATGAACTTCAGTTTGATTATCTTTTTTCTTTATCATACATTGTAATGCTCGTATCATACTGCTATCAGAACACAGAACATTCATCCAATTATGATTTTTGCATAGGTTTTATTCAACAGAATATAAATTATTTGAGTATAGAAATCACTTTCATATATTTTTAGATTCATATATTTTTATCTCAATGTTTGGCTTATGATCAGAGTCTAATAAGTGACAAGTGAAATGATAAATGAATAAAAAGACAAACAGTTAAAAAATACTCAGTTTACTAATTCATTAAAAGCTCCAATTGAGAAAGTTATTTTTAGCTCTTATTGTAAGAGTAAATGAGAGAAACCAGTTCAAGAGCATTATTCATGTTATTACTGTAGATAGAATCAGCACAGAGATATTAATATGCCTTCTAATTTCCTGTCATAAATATTCAGTGACATTTGGTGAGATTACAAATGCTTTTAGATTACTTCATAGTTTATACATTTAAATCAAACTTCATAATTATAATAAAATAAATATGCAGTAAGTTCTTACTGATGTTGTTACAGACTTGAAAACAGGGAATTGGAAAGCTGATTTTATAGATTTCCTTATTATAACAGTAAAAGTATTCATTAAAATGAAGAATACATACCCTTTTTAAATGATCAATGAAGCAATTTATCTTGTATTAAACTTGAGCAAGAACAAATGTTACTTAGAGGGTATAAGTCCTTATATACATAGGCTGTAGTTTAATAATGATAAAACAATATTGAGCTAAGTAGAGATTTCAGTGAAGTGTTTACTTTGACCAATTTCTTGAAATTTCCCTACAAATTAAAGAAACAGATTGGCTGAATCTGTCACTGAACTCTTCCAAAATCTTTGAGAGCTCAATATCTGTTAATGTCAACAAGCCTTCTAAGAAGAGTGTTATCCCATGTGGCAGATCATCAGATGCAGAAAGAAATTGGATCAGTTCAAGATCACTGGAAAATCAATACTGCTTAGTTCATAATAATAAATAAATTCCTGTGTATTACATAGGATAATATGAAAAAATTATAAGATATTGAGAAAATTATTAGAACGATAACTTTGTTTTCTATTAAACTGATTTTAATAATATGCCTTTAAAAGTTTTTGCTTCGTGTTTATGATTTTTTCAGAGAAAATTAAAGCATGAAAATATCAGTGAAAGATCAGGATTAAGAAACAAGCTGTTGCAATAACATCACTGCTTATATTAAGACAATTTTAGAGAAAAGTGAACAAATGATAATGAAATGAGAAATATGGAAGATAAGATAAACAAATAAATATCTTATATAATAAGGTATTGATAAGTCATCATTTCTGATAGTGCCAACAAAATATTCTCTAACTAGCAGCATCAAAGAAAAAGGTTAGTGTAATAAGATAGTAATTATAGAGTAAGGATCCTAAAGGTAAAGATAAAATATTAAATTCTGTAGAGAAGCTTTGTAAAAGACAGCAACATTTAACTAGCCTTCATCTTAGAGCTCTTAAACAGAGAAAGCGTGTTGGATGCACTTACCTTCCATAATAAGCAAAAGTCCATTCACAAGCTCCTAGTCCAACAACAGTACTATAGAAACCAATTTCAAAATAATGGAAAATAAATTTAAAAAGGTAAGTAATGGTTGATCCTTAGAGAAAATTAAAATCTATGTTCAAGACAAAATGCTGACAAAAAGGAGCAGATTTGCAAAGTTTATGGATTCTAGATTATGTATTTTTTTATCATTTTTTTCAACTTTTTATTGTGAATTGAGTGAAAGTTTACAGAATAGATCATTAGCTTTACATTCAACAAACCATATCCTTTGCTTCATTTCATGTTTGAAAGCCCTTCAATTTATTTGGTTAACAGTATTTACCTCTATTTACAGCATTCTTCCCTGTGTCTCCAACTACCTTCATCTTTCCTCTGCTAAGCTCCCTCTTGTTGTATAATTGCTTGCCCTGCTACACGTTAACATGTGTATTCCCTCTAGCCCATGAATAATCCCACCCCACATAACCATCAATTAAACCTTTTTTATTTTTTAAACTTTTTACACCATTGGGCTCCTAAAATATTTGTCCTTCTGTGATTGACTACTTTCATTCAACACAATATCCTCCAGGTTCAACCATGGTGTGAGGTGTTTTGTAGATTGATTGTTATTCTTCAAAGTTGTGTAGTATTCAATTGTGTACATGTACCCAAGCTTGTTTAACCATTATTCTGTTAATGGAAAATTAGGTTGTCTCCATCTTTTTGATTTATCTCTTGCACACAGCATATTGAGAGATCCTGTTTACTTATCCATTGTATTCTCTATGTCTCCATTTACATTCCATTTAATTTTCAATAGGTATGAATTGATTGATGTCATTTTTCTGTGGCACTGCTGGATTCTTTGTTCCACATGATACTTATGCTGAGGTTATTTTGTTTATGGGTTTTCCTTTTTATTTTCATTCTGTTGTGCTAATGTTTACTAAATCTGATTTTCCTATTTGTAAATTTTAATGTGCAGCTGTATTTTTTTCACTTTGGGGTTAGCCTTCAATTTATTAATTTTTCCCTGCTTAAACAGTCTATTTAATCTTAAAATCTACTTGACTTTGTTGCCATTTTGGAATCTGCGTATCTATACTATACCCTCAATTTTCTCTGTAGTTGACTTCATTATACATTGATATATCTGGTTCCCTATTTTTAGTCTTGTAGGTTTGTTTTACTTTCTATATTCCTATATCTGGATTGTGTTCTGAATGGTGTTGTCATTATAATCTCAAGTTGTTGTCTGCTGTTGTTGGTTATCAGTCCAAAGAACACCCTTCAGCATTTCTTGTAAAGTTGCACTTTGATGGGTGTAAATGAAGTGATTTATGATAGGTTTGACTAGTATTGTGAAAAGTGTTCAAGAAACATAAGCAAAGAAAGGAAAGATGAAATATATTGTGATTTTGAAACAATTTATTTGAAAAATATCAATGTTTCATGGTGATTTCCCATAAAATTGAAACAGCATTTTCCCCAGAGGCATGTTTGAATGACATGCATCAAGGATGGGAAACTAGAACATAAATATTAACTTGTAGGTATAGGAAAATATGACCAAAGGGAAGAACAGGCTTATCATTTCTCATGCTTAAAGAATTGAAGAAATATTTGAAGCCTCAACTTAAAATTTCAAAAGAGAATATCAGCTAAATATTAAGTGATGAAGGAAGCATCAATGAACATGGAAGGAATACAAGAGTTGCTGTACTAAATGAAAAGGTTTACATTCAGCCATTTCAAGAGGCATATAGTCAAGAATTGATGGTACTGAAGGATGAAGTCCAAACTGCCCAGAAGTAATTAGGAAAAAAAAACAACAAATCTCCAGGAATTGATCAAATATCAATGGAAATATTATAACAAAGTGATACTGCACTATTGCAAGCTATGGACAACACTGCAGAGAATGAGCATTCTGGAACACTTAATCGTGCTCATGAGAAACCTGTACATGGACTCATAATAATACCAAGCTTGTCAGGGTAGAACTCTGAGTTCTGTAGGGTTTTCAGTGATTATGATATCTTGGAGATAGATTGCTAGACCTTTCATCTGAGATGACTCCAGGTGGATTCACAACACCAACCTTTTTGTTAGAAGCCAATCACTTAACCATTTGCACCATGCAGAGACTCAGGAGATTGACACTTGTTATTATTACATGCTGTTAAGTAGATTCCAACTCATAGCAGCCCTCTATAGGGATTCCAAGGCTTTAAATCTTCCTGATAGCAGAAAGCCTCATCTTTCTCCCACATCACAGCTGGCAGGCTTGAAGTGCAGACCTAGTAATTTGCATGCCAATGCTTATTGTATGGCACCACCATACTTCCCAAGTGCTGGCAGAGACTATCCCAAATATGCCAAATATATTTGGCTACTTATGCAAAACAAACTCAACTACTTATGCAAAATGCAGACTCCCTACATTGCAAAGTATTATATAGTTTGAAGATTATCTCTAAAAGGCCCTTCAAGTATGTTAAACTTATCCCCTGTGATATTGCTTGGGTAATTTCCCAAAGTCTATAACTTTCAAGACAGCCATATTATTTCCAATATCATTGCTGTCTTTTTCCAGATTATAGACATCAACATTATGTTTTCCATTATGTCAGAGATAATTACTATTAGAACGAAACTACAGGCTTTTGTATATTTCATGCAGCATCAGTATTAACCTGACAGAGACTCTCCTTAGTATATTGTAAGTTTGCTTTGTTAGTTCCTTGAGTTTTATTTCATTCGATTTTGTCAGTGTTATTGTTAAGTGTCATGAAGTCAGTTATGTTTCTTAGAGATTCTGTATAGAATTTCCAAGGAATGGCTGATGGGTTTAGAATACTGACCTTGTGGAGCGAAGTCCAATGCTTATCCTACCACACCACATCAGTATTCTTCATTTGACTGTTGTTGTTGTTGTGAAGTGCCATAGAGTTGGTTCCGACCCATAGCTACCCTGTATACAGTTTCCGAACAACAGCTGGTGAGCTTGAACTGCTGACCTTGCATTTCAAATGGCTTTGCAGTATGGGACATTAACTAACAGTGCTACACCAGGAATTCCTTTTGACTATAGTTAGAGTTTATTTGACATTCACTGTGTACCTTTTATGTATAAAGTATTTCCAGTATCCTCTTGGCATTTGCTTTCTTTTTGAAGCATGTATCTCTCAAAATCTTTTGTATATTCCTTTTATGGTCTGAAATACACTCACTGTCCTCACTGAGCAAAGACAGTAAACTGTGTGGAGCATGACAAGCTATGGACAACATTGTGGAGAATGAGTATTCCAGAACATATAACTCTACTCATGAGAAGGCTGTTCTTAGAGTAATAGGCAATCATTTGAACAGATGCTGGAGAATGCATGATTGAATTTTGAAAAACCAGTGATTTGTTCATTTCAAATACCTTCTTTAGACAACAAAAGAAATGAATATACATATGGACCTCACCAGATGGAATACATAGAAATCAAATTGACTACATCTGTGGAAAGAGATAATGGAAAAGCTCCATATTATCAGTCAAAACAAGGCAAGGGGCAGATTGTGGAACACACCATCAATTACTCATATGAAAATTGAAACAAAAGCTGAAGAAAATTAAAACAAATACACAAGAGTCATAATATGACCTTGAATATATCCAATCTGAATTTAGAGGTAATTTGAAGAACAGCTTTGATACATTAAAACACTAAAGACTGAAGACCAGAAGAGTTGTGAGATGACATCAAGAAAATCATACTTGAAAAAAAGCAAAAAGTCCTTAAGAAGACAAGAAAAAAAGAAAAGATCAAAATGGATGTTAGAAGAGACACTGAAACTTGCTCTCCATTATAGAGATGCTACAGCAAATGGAAGAAATGAGGACGTCCAAGAACTGAACAAAAAATTTCAAAGATCAGCTCTAGAAGATAAAGCCAAATATTACAATAAAATGTGCAAAGATCTGGAATCAGAAAACCAAAAAGGAATAGTATGCTCAGCATTTGTCAAGCTGGGGGAACTCAAGAAAAAAATCAACCTTGACTTTTATTATCAAAAGATTCTCTGGGAAAATTATTGAATGATGCAGAAAAAATCAAGAGAAGATGGAAGGAATACACAGAGTCATTGTACCAAAAGGAAATAGTTAATGTTCAGCCATTTCAAGAGGTAGCATATGATCAAGAGCCAATGATATTGGAGGAGGAAGTCCAAGGAGCATTGAAGGAATTGGCAAAGAACAAGGCACCAGGAATTGATGTAATAAAAATTGAAATCTTTCAAGAAAGTGAGGTGCCACAGGAGACACTCACTCATCTCTGCCAAGAAATTTGGAAGACAATTATCTGGCCGACTGATAGGAAGAGATCCATATTTGTGCCCATTCCAAGAGAGGTGACCCAACGGAATGTGGAAATCATCGGACTATCTCTTTGATATCCCATGCTAGTAAAGTTTTGCTAAAGGTAGTACAAAATGGCTACAATCATACATTGACAGAGAACTTT
>NW_006408840.1:2103180-2104273 GCF_000296735.1 Chrysochloris asiatica
GCCTGACCCAAGCCATGGTATTTTCAATAACCTCATATGCATGTGAAAGCTTAACAGTGAGTAAGGGAGACCATAGAAGAAATGATGCTTTTGAGTTATTGTGTTGGAGGTGAATGTTGAAAGTGCCATGGGCTGCCAAAAGAACCAATAGATTCATTTTGGAAGAAGTGCAGCCACAGTGCTCCTTGGAGACCAAGATGGTCAAACTTCGTCTCTCATACTTTGGACATTTGTCAGGAGGGATCAGTCTCTGGAGAAGAATATCATGTTTGGTAAGGTGGAGTGTCAGAGAAAAAGAGAAAGGCCCCCAACTAGATGCATTGGCCAGGTGGCAGCATCGATAGACTCAAAAACCAGGCAGTGTTTCCTTCTGCTGCGCCTAATGTCACTATGGGTTGGTACTGGTTCGATGGCACCTAACAACAACAACATTAGAAGAGAACAAGGATAAACTGAAAGTTTTAAAATCAGGAAAGGGGTGCCCCAGGGTTGTATTTTTCACCATATTTATTCAGTCTGTATGCTGAGAAATTAATCCAAGAAGCTGAATAATAAGAAGAACAATATGGCATCAACTTTGGAAGAAAATTTATTATCTACTTGAGATATGTAGATAATACAAATTTACTTGCTGAAAGTTAAGAGAACTTAAATACATACTGGCGAAGAACAGAGACCGCAGCAGCCTTTGTTATGGGTCATGCCTCAATATAAAGAAAACAAAAATATTTACAAGGAGGCCAAGAAATAACATCATATTATATGGAGAAAAGTTGGAAGTTGTGAAAGACTCCATTTATATATACATGTTACATTGGAATAACACCTATATGGCCTCCTGAAAGCAGCCCTTCAAGGAGGAATATTCAATTCTGATGAAGAAGTGAATACAGTGGTGTTTTAGTGGCTTGCAGCTCAGCCTAAAATATCTTTCAATAAAACAATACAGAAGCTTGTTGACAGATGGACAAAGTAAATTGAAAAACCTGGAGATTATGCTTAAAACGATGTATTTGTCTATTCTAAAAATTGATTAAAATAAATTCTATAGCCAGAGTGGTGTGGGTAATTATTAACTCAGTCTCATTTAATA
>NW_006408840.1:2104558-2105963 GCF_000296735.1 Chrysochloris asiatica
AATATATTTATACATATATTATTTTCAATATACTTTGTCCATCTGTCAACAAGTTGCTTCCATATTCTTTTATTTAAAAATATTTTAGGTTGAGCTTCAAGACACTAAAACACCACTGCATTCACTTCTTCATCAGAATTGAATCTTTCTCCTTGAAGGGCTGCTTTCAGGAGACCAAACAGGTGCTATTCCAATATAGCATGTTCAGGTCTATAGGGAGAATTCTATAACACATCAAAAGGAAGTTTTTGCAGTGTTAACAGTGTGGACCTAGGTATGAGGATGTGCACTGCCATGCAAAATCACCATGCCTTTGTATAGCAGTCCTCTGCTTTTAACATCAAGTTTAAGCTTCAACTCTTCAGTGAGTAGCTCATTGTTATGAGCACTCTGGTTGATTGAACCTTTTTCCTGATAGTGTTCCAATACTGGCCCTTGAGAATCCCAGAAAACTGTAAGTATCTTTTTTCTAGCTGATGGTTGAGTTTTTCTTGGTCTGCAATTGAAGATGCTTTCATTCCATACTCATCAGTTTACTCTCAGGCTTGTAGTAATTTATCCACTTAACATCACTAGTAACAAATTTTTAAAGAACCTTTACCTTCTTTTAAGTATTAACACAAATTTTGTTTGCAGATGTGCAAACACTACTGTTTATGCTATTCCAGGAATTGTTTTGCTCACACAAAGGTTTTGAAACCCAAGTCTGTCAGCATTTTTTTCATAGACCGTGCAATGATTGATTTGCAACATAAGCCACTGCCAGTCATCTATTTTACAGAATCAATGTTGTCATCAGCCATGGATGAGGATGGATGATTTAATGTAATTGTAGTGCAGATGACTTTTAACTCACTCTCATCTGTTATCAAGTGCCTTCAAATCAGTTCTGACTCATTGCACCTATGAATAGTTTTTGAGGCTGGTAAGTTTGAACCACCATCCTTGTGGTTTAAGTTGACCTTGCAGACCAATGCAGTGTAGTGCTATATATGGGAGTCCTGGTATGAAATTTTAGGGTAACCCCTTGACCTCAAAGTCAGTATGCTTGTTCACACTCACTAGCTGCTCCTCAAAGACCATATACAGGGACTTGATGGGGGATTAGGGAGAGGTGTTGTGCACACCTCCACCTGTAGTAACACAAAATACCAGATGAAATAATTTTGGGAATTGTCCCAAACTATGAACTACATATAAAGGAATATTTAAAAGTATCAATAGCTTACTGCTAGTGAAATTTGTAGCATAAGGAAGAAAAATGATGGTTCTTGATCTGTGGCTTCCAGTGGGTCATGGAATGGCCATATTGAAGAGGATGAAGTGGGTGAATTATCAAAGGAGTGTTCCCATTGCAAGGGTCTGGCCGATCCTTGGAGATAAATGTACTTTTTTTTTTTTTTTT
>NW_006408840.1:2106513-2109757 GCF_000296735.1 Chrysochloris asiatica
GTTAAGGTCTTACTTATATTTTGCTATGGAATTTTGTGTGTGGTGATTGTAAATTGATTTAGTGTCCAATCTGTTATTTTATGATTTTTTGTTTGTTTTTTGTTCCTCTTTTACCTTGTTGGGTTTTTTGTCTCCCTAGTTTATCAAGAAGTGGCAGCAATTACAGTCATATAGCCAAGTTCCAATGGCACCCTGTGAATTACCACCAGAGCCAATACCAGCTGCTATACACCAGCTAGACAGCCAACACTTGCTAAAATTACTCTGAGCTGAGTATTAAGAGAATTAAAAAGGGAAGCCCAACTCCTGATCAACAGGAGGCAATCAGAGAGCTTAATAATGCACCAAAATACATTCATCTAATTATTGAAAATACATTTAATTATTTAAAATGTTCCCATATCAACATAAAATTGCAGCTAATGTTGAGGAAAAAAACAGAATAGCTGAAACAAATGAGCAGGAAGTAAACTTCACATTGGAAGGAAAGCAAGATTTAGAACTGCCCAATAAGGAATTCAGGAGAATAATATTGAGGTGCATACAAATGTTCCACACAGGTTTGAAAAAAATAAGGAAGACATCAGGAAAGTGCTCCAGAAACAATAAAATAAGATAGAAATAGCATTGGAAATAATCCAAAATCTGCAAAAAGAAGTCCAGATGATTAATAATAAAACATCTGAAATGGACAATACACTGAAAGGGCAAAGAAGAAGAATAGAAGATATGGAATCCAGAACCAGTGAGCTTGTAGATGAATCTCTCAATATTTCTAAGATAGAAGACCAAGCACAAAAAAAGAATGACAAAATCTGAAGAAAGTCTAAAATTCATGTGGGACAACATTAAGGGAAATAATCTGAGGGTTATTGGAGTTCCAATAAGAAGCCCACAGAAGAGATAGATCAAGAGCTGCTGGAAGAAAATTTCCCTAACATCTTGAAAGATGAGAAGATAAGCATTCAAGAAACTCAACGAACCAGGAAGGGTAGACCTCAAAAGAAAATAATCAAAACAGATCATAATTAAGCTCTCCAAAATCAAAGACAAGGATAGAATCCTGAAAACAGCTAGGAAAAAAGAAAAGTGTTACTTATAAAGGCAAGACAATTAGATTAAGCTCTGATCTATCTACAGAAACCAAGCAGGCAAGAAAGCAATGGAGAGACATATATAAAACCCTGCGGTAAAAACCAAAAAAAACTGCCATCCAAGAATCGTCTACCCAACAAAGCTGTTAGTCAAATATAATGGTATATTAACATTTTCCAGATTAAACAGAAGCTAGTGGCTTTGTCAAAGTCAACCCAGCACTGCAAAAACATCCTAAAGGGAGTTTATGGATTGAAAACCAACAAGAAGAGAAAACAACCAGAGATTGACATGTAAGGCAGCACCGCTTGGAACTCAATCAATAGAGGAAAGAGTCCAGAACAGAACAAAACTATAAGAACAAATTCAGAGGACCTGGAAGGTCAGTCTCTGATTGAAACAATTACAATGTGAAAGAAGGGAAAAATACAGGAACACAGATCAGGTGATGCGGAAGTTGGGTAGGTTGCAGAATAAAGTAGACTACTTTAAGGAAGTGAAAAGTTAATGAAATATATAGTAACCCCAAGGAAATTAGTATTTCACAATAAATAAAGTAAAAATCAAAGAATAACATGGGAAACTTAAAGCTATGTAGAAACTGATAAGAAACAGCACAAAAACATGAACTCAGTATAGGAAGGCATGCAGAACCATTTTTTAAAGTTTTTTATGGTGAATTGAGCAATTGTTTGCATGGGAGAACATCAGTTTTATACTCATCCTATCATATTTAATTTTATTGCAATGATTACAATCCCCTCTGTGCATCATCCTTCAACAATATTTGCTTCTATTCCCTCTGTTTTTTTTTTTTTGTTTGTTTGTTTGTTTTGTTTTGTTTTTTGTTGTTGTTGCTTGTTTGTTTGTTTTTGATGTATACCCAAACACTCAAGAATATATAATTATTTAAACAACCAAAGGGCACATAATGAAAACCAGCCTCCTGGCTGCAAGGGCACAGCCTTATTCTTTCCATGAGTCTAGAGTCCTCAGGTGCACTATTTCCCCATGTTATCATCTCTATCTCCATTTCTGGTGTTGTTGTTTCTCTGGATAGGGTCCCCCATTCCGATCCTGCTCTTCTCCCTTGATGGTACTAGGAACATAAGATTAACTACTTCCTTCTTTATATTACAAAACTTCTACATTTACAGTTGTGACATTTGCAATTAGTAATGATAACAATTACTCACTATTGAATCAAAAGAATCTTATCCCCATCTCCTTTCACCAGATCTCCCACACACTGAAACTAAACTCCCTCTTGAAAACTTGCAAGCCAGTTACTTTGTGCCTTTATAGCTCTGTCCATTTTAGGTAGCCAAATGTTTAAGTTGTCCATCCTGATCAACCCTGTATACAGAAGGTATAGGATTGATCCTTGATGTGAGCACTCCTTCCCTCTCAGTTGGTATTTTGAGATACTACAACCATAAGTATAGGTCAAGTTCAGCAAATTGCAACAGTTTACAATTGTTTCCTTTGTTGTTTTTTTTTGTTTGTTTTGTTTTTTGTTTTGTCTTCCTCTAGTCAAGTTTTGATCATCAAGCTATTAAAGCTAGGTCAAATGGGTACTATATGCAAACTTGGGCATTCCTGTGAGTCTCCCCTCACTTCCTGTCAGCTGTCCACTTCACTCTTAGCTCTAGCCTGTCGTGACTTCCCCCAGGCTTGTTCTGTCTGTGTGGCTGTGTTGTGAAGCTTGGTGTGTAGAGAGAAATGGAGGACAGGATGTGATAAATGTCACCCTAAGAATGCTTGTCATGCTTTTGTTATTGTTGGATCTGTCTGAGGGAGGGTGGAGGAAGCTTAATCTTCTGTTTTAGTCAACTCATTTGCACTTACTTAAACTCATTTACACACACAAAACAAACAAAAACAAAATAAAAAAAGAGCTATACAAATACTGACAAGAAAAGGCACATACACAAAAAACAAAGTGAACTCAGCACAGGAAGGCATGCAGAACAAAGAAACCAGTAACCCCACAAAAAGATAACATAGTGACAGAAATTAGTTTATACCTATCAATAATTACTGTGAATATAAATGGATTAAATGCACCAGTTAAGAAATGGAGATTTGCAGAATGGATAAGAAAACAATATTCTTAAGTATGCTGTTTGCAAGATATACACCTTTTACA
>NW_006408840.1:2111652-2112828 GCF_000296735.1 Chrysochloris asiatica
AAAACAAAACAAAACAAAACAAAACAAAAAAGAACTGTCAACCAAGAATCCTCTATCCAGCAAAACTATCAATCAAATAGGATGGTGTGATCATGACACTCCACGATAAACAGAATCTGAGAGATTTCCCAAAACCAACCCAGTACTTCAAAACATCTTAGAGGGAGTTCTGTGGACTGAAAGCCAACATAACAGACAACAAAAAGAGATTGACAGGCATAGCAACACCACTTGGAACTCATCAACAGACAGCAGAGTCCAGAACAGAACAAGACTACAACAACTCAAAGGAGCGGGGAGGTCAACCAAAGATCAAAATTATATCAATGTCAAAGAAGGGACAAACATAGCAACAGAAACCCAGGTGGTGAGGATGTCATGTAAATTACAGGATGCAATGGATTCTCTTAAATGGAGCGAAAATTTAGTAGACTATAAGGTAACCCCAAAGAAAATTAATACTTCACAACTAACCATGAAAATGCACTTCCAAGCAAAACAATCAAACATGAAAACTAAGAAGAAACCAACAACAAATAGCACACACAAAAAAAACAAAAACAGAAACCCAACACCAGAAGGCATGCAGAACAAAAGAACAAACAGCACTACCGAAAAAGGAATATAATGGCAGCAATTAATTAATATATATTGATAATTACATTGATTGTCAATGGATTAAATGCACCAGTGAAGAGACAGTGGCAGAATGGATAAGAAAAGAAGACCCTTCAATATACTGCCTGCAAGAGACACACCTTACACACAAAGATAAAAACAGACTAAAAATTAAAGGATGGAAAAAAATTCACCAAACTAACTGCAACAATAAACAAGAAGGAGTAGCAATACTTATCTCTGACAAAGTAAACTTTAAGATAAAAATCAGCATAAGAGACAAAGAAGGACACTGTCTCATGATCAATGGTCAATTGAGAAAGACGATATAATCATAATAAACATATACGCTCCCAATGAAAGAGCACCAAGATCCATGAAGCAAACCTTACCAGAATTGAAGAAAGAAATAGATAAATCTACAATTATAGTGGGAGATTTTAAAACACCACTCTTGAAAAGGGACACTACCATCAGAAAGAAACTCAACAAAGTTACAGAGGAACTGAACTACACTATCAACCAACTTGACCTCATAGATGAAAACAGAGCATTCAA
>NW_006408840.1:2131713-2141244 GCF_000296735.1 Chrysochloris asiatica
ACAACAACAACAACAATTTCACTCAGCATAATATCCTCCAGATTCAATTATGTTGAGAGGTGTTTAACAGAATCATCCATATTCTTCTATGTTTTGTAGTATTCCATTGTGTGTATGTACCAAAATTTGTTTAACCATTCTTTAGTTGATGGTTATTTAGCCTGTATTCCCCTTTTTGATATGTCTCTTGTAGAAAGCATATTGAGATACCTCATTTTCTTAACCATTCTGTTTTTAATGCCATTTGACTGGTAAATGTAATCCATTTAAATAGAATGTAATTATCATTAGGTGTAAATTAATTGTTGTGATTTTTCTGTGTTTTTGTTGTTGTTGTTGTTTGATTGTCTTGTGGTGATTCTGGATCCTTTGTTCAATTTAATTTCCTATGCTTAGTTCAGTTTGTTTGTAGATTTTCTTTTATTTTCACTTCTGCTGTGTTTATGGTTACTAAATCTTTTAGATTTTCCACTTTTTAAAAAGTTGATAAGTAGGTATGTTATTATTCTTTGAGATTATCCTGTAATTTATTAAATTTTCCCTGCTTAAAACAGTCTGCTTAATCTTTAATTTTACCTGACCTTTTTGTCATTTGGAAGTTCTTTATCTAGTCTTACCTCTTTTGACTACATTATACATGATATCTCTGGTACCCCTATTTTCAATCTTGTAGGTTTATTTCACTTTAAATACTTCTACAACTGGATTTAGTTAGGAATGGTGTTATCATGTATGATAATCTCTCAGATTTTTCTCTACTGCTGTTCCTTCTCAGTACAAAGAGCACCTTTTACATTTTTTTTTTTGTAAATTTGGTCCTGTAATTAAAGTTTCTTTTTAATTTCTGTTTATCAGGAAATGTGCTAATTTCACCATTGTATTTGAGGGACAACATTGCTGGTTGTATGATTCTTGATTGGCAATTTTTTATTTCAGGATTTTGTGTATGCCGTATTGCCTTCTTGCCTGTATTGTTTCTGCTGAGAAATCAGAACTTATTGGTTCTTCTTTATAGGTAACTAATTTTTTCTTGAGGTGCTCTTACTATTCTTTACTTGTCTTTGGATTAGGAAAGTTTGATTATGATATCAACTTTGTGTCTTGGTGATTTTCTTTTGGGATCTACCTGTTCATTCAGTCTCTTATTTGCTTATCTTCTCATCTTTCATGTTGTCAGGGAAATTTTCTTCCAATTACTCTTCGACCATTTTCTCTGTGCTTGTGTCTTTTCCTATTCTGGAATTCCAATCACCCATATATGGTTCCTATTTATGATGTCCCACATAATTCTTAGGCTTTCTTTTAATTTTTTTTTTTTTTTTCAATTATGTTTTCTGATTATTCTTCTAGCATACTAGTATTGCGAGATTTCTCTTCAAGCTCACTAATTTAGGCTTCCAATACTTCATATCAACTCCTTTACCCTTTTAATGTATTATCCATTTCTGAGATCTTAGTATTAATCTTATAGATTTCTAGTTGCAGATTTTGTATTGTTTCACAATATGCATTCATTTTGACTATTTGTTCTTGTAGTATTTTCCTGAGTTCTTCTAAATATTTTATTGTGTTGTCCTTGCTTTCTTAGATCTTTCTTTTTATACTTTGAAGGTACATAATTAACATTATTTTGAATTATTTTTCAGTTAGTTCCATTACATTTTCTTCTTTAGAAATGTTTTCTGTCTCTGCATCTTGGTCATTTGAGCCATTCTCACTTGTTTCTTCATGTGAAAGAAAATTGTCTGTTGTCTCTGGGACATTTTGGGGTTGTCATATTCATGAATACAAACAGCTAAGTAATTGGACTCAGAGGGGATAAATCTCTGTTTTTTGTTGTTATAAGATGCTGTCAAGTCAGTACAGCCTCATAGCGACCTATTCAAAATATAATGAAATGCTGCCCGTTTCTGGGCAAAATTCACAATTGTTGCCATGCCTGAGTCCTTTGATGCTGCCACTTTGACAATCCATCTCACTGGGGGTCTTCCTCTTTTTCCCTTGACTCTCCACCCTAACAAACATGATAGTCTTCTCCAGTGACTTGTCCTCCTGACAATATGTATGAAGTATGAGAGACAAAGTTTGGCCATCTTGGCCTCCAAGCAGCACTCTGGCTGCACTTCTTTCAAAATGGATCTATGGGTTCTTTTGGCAGCCCATGGCACTTTCAATATTCTCCTCCAACACCATAACTCAAAAGCAGCACTTCTTCTGTGGTCTTTCTTATTCACTGTCCAGGTTTTGCATGCATATGTTGTTGTTGTTGTTGTCAGGTGCCATCAAGTCGGAACCGACTCATAGTGAACCCATGCACAGCAGAACAAAACAATGTCCGATCCTGGGCCAACCTCACTGCCGCTGCCACACTTGACGCCATCAATGATGCCACCTGGCTGATCCATCTCATTGGGGGTCGTCCTCTTTTTCTCTGACCCTCCACCTTACCCAGCATGACATCCTTCTCCAGCGACTGTTCTCTCCGGACAATGTGTCCAAAGTATGAGAGACAAAGCCTAGCATGCATATGAGGTTATTGAAAATACCATGGCTTGGGTCAGGAACATCTTAGTCCTCAAGCTGATATCTTTGCTCTTCAACACTTTAAAAAGGTCTTGTACAGCAGATTTGCCTAATGCAATACATTGTTTGATTTCTTGACTACTTCTTCCTTGAGTGTTGAGAGTTCATCCAAGAAGAATGAAGTCCTTGACAACTTCAATCTTTTCTCCATTGATAACAATGTTTTTTATTGGTCCACTAATGTTTAGGCTACCTATTTTTATGCATTCCATTTTATTTTTGATGATGTCCATTTTTTTTCTAGCTTGATAGAGGTCCTGGTAGGGTACTGTAGAATAAGCATTGGACATCTAACAGCAAAGTCCGTGGTTCAAACCCACCAGCCACTCCTCAGGAACCATATACTATGGGTTTCTCCTCCGAAACGCTATATGTAGAGTTGTTATGACTTAGAACCAAGTTGATAGCATTTTAAAAACTACATAATTTGCACAGTCCATGCTTTCATTATTAATTGATTTTGCTATTGATTCTTTTCATTTTGATTTGTACCCCAGAAACAAATGAAAGATCTCATTCCTGTCATTATGGTCAATGCTACTTTGAGAAGGCAGCTCTTTCCCAGTCATGTTTTAAGTACCTTCCATCCCGAAGGGGGGTTCTCTTCCAGCACAATACCTATAGCTATTCATAAGATTTTCAATGTTTAGCCTTTCAGAAGTGGTCCACCTCTCCTTCTTCACAGTCTTTCTTATTTTGGAGGCTCCTCTGAAACCTGTACATCCTAGGTGACTGCTGATATTTAAAACACTGGTGGCATGACTTCAGAATGACAACAACACAAAAACAACCACAATATGACAACCTAACAGACAAGTGGTGGAAAAAAAAAAAAAAAGTACTATTTATTAATTTTGTATGTGATGGACTCAAAACCCAAAATAGAAAAATGGCTGCAATTTAAAACCATCGCAAGGCAGATATGTTGATATTATAGACATTGTTGTTGTTGTTAAGTAACGTTGAGTTGTTTCTGACCCATAGTGACCCTGTATAGGGTTTCCAAGGCTGTAAATCTTTACAGTAGCATCAAGCCTCATCTTTGTCCCACAAACTGCTGGTAGTTTCGTACTGTTGATCTTGAGGTTAGCAGACTGACTTATAACCACCACACTACCAGAGCTCCTTGTTATAGGCATTATCATCTCTGATCTACTATGGATATTTGGACTGCTAACCACAACGTTATAACTGCAACTGATTCAATTCAATGATACTTAGTAACAACAAGTGATCAGGATCATTACTGCTAAATAGTTCTGTAGTCAACAAGATTCAACGTGAATTGCATACTAAATCTAATGAATAGAGACTCGATGTAAACCCCATTGTAGATTCATAGCTCCTGTTCATAGTCTAAGGCATTAAGTCTCAAGAAGAGTAAGAGTATGCATGAGAAAGCACCTTCAATGAGCTAACAAGTATACATTTTTTACTTAGTCTTTTCTAGTGAATGTTGCAGCCATTTAACAGAGTTTATTAATCCTGGGGACTTCTTGTGTGGCATTGCAGGATAACACTGGACTACAAGCCACAAGGATAACAGTTCAAACCTAACAGCTGTCTCTCAGAAAGCCTATACTGGGTTATATGAATCAGAATTGACTCATCAGCACTGAACAACAACAACAACGACAATTAATACTGGAGATAGGAAATAATCCAGACAATATCATTTAGATGTTGATAGATATTTTCATTAAACTAATCATAATCTCTGACTACCCATGATACAAAAGTAGTCTATCACTTTGTGAGTTTACAGAGATCAGGGAATGAATAGAATTGGGGCCTGACTGTCTTGCCATTATATTGAAGACAGTGATTGCATGAACATATCCTATATTCCTGAGTGTATAGTTGGAATATGAATATTTACCACAGGCAGAGTATTCACATTGTTTCCATGATTCATGGAGTGGGGCTTATTATAGCAGGAGGAGCCCCTGAAGTTTCTTCTCCCTATACAAAGACTAAATTGAAAGTAAAATCCCTATGGCCATCAATTTAATATTACTATCAGAGATCTGAAAGATGCTAAGTGACAATCTCTGTCATATTCTTATGTAAATTGCCTTTATGGCCTACACAGAAGACAGGTGAAACCTAGATAATGAAACATGGGCTATAGTTAATGTGATCAGGTGGTGACATTAATGGTACCTCTTCTTTGCAAGAGGTCTTTTTACTTGAGGTCATATTTGATATGTAACTAGAAATAGCATGAATACATTTTTTGCAGGGTTTTAACTTTTTACATAACAGAAGCTGCTTGCTCAGACTTGAAACAAACTCCTTCTCTTCTCTGGGAAACCTCAGCTTTTTGTTTTTAAAAGAGTTTTCAATTGGTTGGACTAGACATACCTACATTGTTGTTGTTTAGTGCCGTTGAGTCAGTTTCGAACCATAGTAACCTTGTATAGGGTTTCCAAGGAGCATCTGGTGTACTTGAACTGCTGATCTTGCAGTACAAACCAACTTTACAGTCCAGTGCATAAATTCACAGCACCACACCAGGACTCCTACATTACTTAAGGTCAAATGATTTCAAAGTTGACCACATGTAAACAGCAAATAACAAAAACAACTAGCACACTAGGCACCTCTCAGGTGCCAGCTAATCCTAACAGATACAGGATGCTCTGAATTCATAAACCATATACATATATGTTGCTATTATTAAGTGCTATCAAGATGGCTCAGAGTCATTATGGCCCTGTATAGGGTTTTCAAAGAGTGATTTGTGTGTTTGAACCATTGTTCTTGAGGTTAGCTGCCAGTTCTTACACTACAGCACCACACTAATACTCCACATACATATTTACTCATAGTTAAATAATTGAGTTCTATTTACCTCTTTGTGGACTAGAAAAGTGGAATTAACAGGAAAGAGCTACAGTAGACTAGTGATCAAATATAGGTGATGAACAACATTGTGAAGCAGGAGTATTGCCAAAAACTTAATTGTGCTCCTGAGGAACAGGTGCATTGTCCAAAAGGCAGTTGTTCAAACAGAACAAGGGAACCCCAAATTGTTTAAATTAGGAAAGGTGTGCAACAGGGTTGTATTCTTTCACCATATTTATTCACCTGTATGCTGAGCAAACAATCCCAGAAGCTCAGTTATATGAAGGAAAACTTGGCATCAGGATTGGAGGAAGACTCATTAACCACCTGCAATATGCTGATGATATAGCCATTCGGTATGGATTAAATCTCAATGTAAAGAAAGTGAAAATCTTCACCACTGAACCATTAAACAACATTCTTATCACTGGAGAAAAGATTGAACTTGTCAAAGACTTCATTTTACTAGGATCAGCCATTAGCAGTTATGGAAGCAGCAGTCAAGAAATCAAACGATGTAGTGTATTAGGCAAATCTGCTGCATAAGAACTTTTTAAAGTGTTGAAGATCAAAGACGTCAGTTTAAGGATTAAGGTGCATTTGATTCAAGTCATGGTATTTTCAGTAATCTCATATGCATGTGAAATTTGGGTAGTGAATAAGGAAGACTGTAGAAGAACTGATGAATTTTAGTTATGGTGTTGGAGGAGAACATTGAAATTGTGTTGGAAGAAGTGCAGCCAGAGTGCTCCTTGGATGCCAGGATGGCCAGACTTCGTCTCTCATACTTTGGACATATTTTCAGGAGGAACCAGCCACTAGAGAAGAATATCATGTTTGGTGAGATGGAGGGTCAGAGAAAAAGAGGAAGATCCCCAGTGAGATGGATTGGCCTTTGGTATGAGATATATCTCAATATAAAGAAAACATAAATTCTCACCACAAGACCAACAAATAGCATCCATATAAACGGAGAAAAAATTGAAGTTGTCAAGGACTCCATTTTGCTTGGATCGACTATCTATACACATGGAAGCAGCAAACAAGAAATCAAACGATGTATTGTACTAGGCAAATCTGCTGTACAAGACCTTTTAAAAGTATTGAAGAGCAAAGATGTCAGTTTGAGAACTAAGGTGCTCCTGATCCAAGCAATGGAATTTTCAATAATCTCATATGCATGTGACAATTGGACGGTGAATAAGGAAGACCGTAGAAAAATTTATGCATTTGAGTTATGGTGTTGGAAGAGAACATTGAAAGTGCATGGGCTTCCAAAAGAACAAATAGATTTGTGTGGAAAGAAGTGTAGCCAGAGTGCTCCTTGGAGGCCACGACAGCCAAACTTTGTCTCCATACTTCAGATATATTGTTAGGAGGGACCATTTGCTAAAGAAGAATATTATCCTTGGTAAAGTGGAAAATTGGAGAAAAAGAGGAATACTCTAACAATATGGATTGACACAGTGGCAGCAGCAATGGGCTGAAGTGTAATAATGATTGTGAGGTTGGCCCGGGACTGGACAGTATTTTGTTTTGTTATGCATATGATCATTATGAGTCAGTCCTGACTTGATGGCACATAAAAACAAGAACATCAATTAATTAAGATGAAGGCAGAAATAAGGAGTAAATATTATAATGGATTTATGTATTAAGAAGTCTCCCATCTTAGCAGAGGGTGTGGCTCAAGTCACCATCCTTAGTTTCCCCTGGGGGCATGATCTTATTTCAATTTATAAGACTGCTTTGGGAAAGTTTGTTCTCTTGCATCTGGCTCACAATGTCTCATCTCCAGTTCATGGGACTGTTGGCCCATCACCTGACCAGAGTCACCAGCTTCTGCAGTCTCATGTATGAACAGACTATTTTCTGATCTGCCAATTTGGGTTCCTCAGCTCCTGACACTATACAGGTGAGTAGATTTCTCCAGACTGCTGTCTGAACTATGGGTTTGGGAATTGCTAGACTCCACAATTCTGTGAGCCATTTCTTTTGACAATTGTGAGTTTCTGAGATGTTGCAACATGATACAGTACCTTAAGACTTGAATGGAGGAGTGGTGATTGATATCAAGTCTATGGTGAACATAACATGTCAGAAAATATCAAATAGATATGGGATATCTTTAACCTCAAACTCAAAGGGACCTGTTTTGTGTAGGCTTTATAAAATAAATTATTCGTGCATGAAGTGCTCACTCAACTATGCCAAGATTGGAAGAGATCCATATTTGTGACCATTCTAAAGAGAGGTGCCCAACAGAATGCAGAAATCATCAAACAATATCATTACAATCACATGCAAGTAAAATTCTGCTGAAAATAAGGAAAACACACTGCAACATTACAAAGACAGGGAACTTCCAGAAATTCAGTCTTGATTCAGAAGAATAAGTTGAAAAAGGGATTTCACTTCTGACATCAGATGGATCTTGCCTGAAAGCAGAACATACCAGGAGGATGTTTTCTTGTGCTTTGTAGAGTATGCAAAGCCTTACCACTTTGTGGAGCAGGAAAAGCTATGATAACATTGCAACAAATGAGTATTCCAGAATACTTAATTATACTCATGAGGAACATGTATATAGTCAAAGAAGTATTCTCCATCATATACCAGGGTTCCACAACTCTCTGTGATACCTCACAGAACTCATGAACTGTCAATGAATTGACTCATGTACTCGTGGAATCTGTCAAATCCAAAATCCATGGCTATGGTGTCAGTATGGAGGATTATTCTTATTCACATGGTGGCAGTTCCTGAGAAATCAAAATTATCAGCTCCTAATACAGGATATTGGTTTACAAGGTTATAGAAGCTGGTGAATCCTATCAGGCAATAGACCAAAAATCCTAACATTTGGAAGTCAGATAGAAATGAACCAGGTGCAGGACATAGAACAAGACAGCAAACTTTGCCAAAGCATTTCTAGATAATGGACATAGGTGACAATCACATGGAATTTTGAGTCACACTCTATTGGTAGTTATAGATTCATGTTACATCAAGCCTTAATCCTACCTCATTAACATAACAGAAAACTCACTCCAAAATGGGACCAAAACATAGTCATTTAGGCTTGGATATGCAATACACCACAAAATGGAGGTACATTGCTAGACATGCCATATTAAATAATTAAATAAATTACAGACAGGAAGCAGTAAAAGAAGATGGAAAAAAGTACAGGTTTAATGCATCAAAAATATTGGTCAACTTTTAAAAATTTAAACAGGTCACATATAATCAAGAGCAAATGGTACTGAATGAGGAAGTCTAAGCTACACTGAAGGTATTGGCATAAAACAAAATTTAAAAACTTGACACAGTGTCAAATGAAATATTTCAACAAATAGATGAAACCCTGAAAGTGCTCACTTCTCTATGCCCCAAAATTTGGAAGAGAACAACATGGTATTTCCATTTTCTTGGCCATTCCAAATCAAGGTGACTGAGAACAATGAATAATTTATTGAAAAACAATTAATATCTCATTTCAAATGAATTTTTGCTGAAGATAATTAAAAAACAGTTGCAATAGTGCATCGACAGGGAACTTTCAGAAATTCAAGCTGGATTCAGAAGAGGAAGTAGAATGAGGTATTACTGGTATCAGATGGATCTTCTGTGAAAGTAGAGAATACCAGGTAGATGCTTATCTTTGTTTAATTGACTGTGCAAAGGTGTTTGAATGTGGGGATTGCAAAAAAATAAAGATGATATTGAAAATATTGGAATTGTAGAAAATTCATTTATGTTTATGAATTAAAAGACAGTCAATCGAATACAACAAGATGACACTGTGTGGTGTAAAATCAAAACTGATATGCATCACGGTTGTATCCCTACAACATGCTTATTCAATCTGTAACTAAGCAAATAACAAGAATAGTTGAACTATATGAAGAAGAACATGGCATCGAGAGTGGAGGAAGATTCATTTACAACCAGGGATTGGGAACAACACAACCTTGTTTAACATGACTTGAAGTGAACAGGACTTGAAAATTTTACTGATAAAGATCAAATAGAGTCTTCAGTATGGATTGCACCTCAATATAAAGAAAATAAGAATGATCACAACTGCACTAATAAGCT
>NW_006408840.1:2142244-2144405 GCF_000296735.1 Chrysochloris asiatica
AGGCCTCCCGGGAGGAGAAGGGCCTGGCTGCTGAGGATAGCGGAGGAGACAGCAAGGACCTCAGTGAGGTCAGCGAGACCACCGAGAGCACTGATGTCAAGGATAGCTCCGAGGCTTCTGATTCAGCCTCCTAGAGCCTTCCTTGGCCCACCCTGGCCTGCTCCACCTCACCCCACTCATTTGCCCAATAAAGATCACCCTCCACTCGAAAAAAAAAAAAAAAAAAAAAATCAAACCCTAGAGAAGTACATCATGTTTGGTAAAGTTGTTGTTGTTGTTAAGTGCCATTGAGTCGATTCCAACCCATAGCAACCCTGTATAGGGTTTCCAAGGAGAAGCTGGTGAGCTTGAACCACCGACCTTACAGTTCAAACGACTTTGCAGCCTGACGCATCAGCCCACAGCACCACACCATGAATCCTCTAAATGTCAGCAAAACATAGAAAGACACTCAATGAGAATGACTGACATAGTGACTAGAAGATGGGCTCAATGAGCAATGTTTGTAAGAATAGCATAGGGCAAGGTAGTATTTCATTTTGTTGTACATGAGGTCACTATGAGTTGAAACTGACTCAATGGCTCCTAAAAATAGTGCTTTTTTTTCATCAAGTAAAAACTTTGAGGATGATTGGGTTTTTATTTTTTTCTCCTTACTTATTTCTCCTTATGCCACTTATCTGGTATTTGAATATAAAAAAATAAATTTTTTTGAGAACTGTAAAGTATAGAATTGACTTATGTGCTAAGGTGTTTATTTAATGTTGTTGCTAAGTGCCATTGAGTCATTTCTTACTCATAGTGACCTTGCATAGAGTTTCTGAGGAGTATCTGATGAGTTTGAATTGCCCACCTTCTAAACTGGTTAGAAGTCCAGTGCTTATCCTACAGCACCAAACAGTATGGAGCAAAATATTTGAAGGAAACATTGAAATTGAATTCATATTAGAACAATAAAATAGCAGAGGAATGTGTTTTTGGCTTTGGAATAACATACTAGCAAAATACTGTATGTAAATGAATTAATATTATAAAGTCTGTATGATTTATCTGGGAGCTCCACTGGTCATGTCTTGTGCATTGTTGAAATTTGGAAAATCAAAATGCAGTGTTTTTATAGCCTCAAATATTCTTTCTCCTTTAAACTTTTCATTCCCTCTGTTAGATAGATTTAGGGCAACTGAGACAAATATATTGCACATTTAAACTCAAGACCTTTCTCTTAACAATATATCAAATAATTGCTGGGCTATTGGTGACTGGAAGCTGAAAATGTCACAGCCTTCTATTTATAAGGGATAATATGAAGTAATTTTCAGTCTGCTAATTATAAATACAATTAACATGTTGTCATAGTTTTTAATTCAGATACTTAGCAAGTGGTTGCAATATCATTTCTGTTTTCTATGAGGTCATGGATTACTGAGATATTAATTTAGTAAGAGAATTGCCATATGAGAGTTATTTCAGGCAACAGTTATTTAAGATATTTTCGTCTCCTCAAATGAGAACAAGAAACTTTTTTTTTTTTTAATAAGGTGAATAAGGCAATAGCCACTTTTATTTTCAATGACTATAATAAAAGCTACTATAAAAGCTACTATATAATCACTGTAGTATCGACACCAAGCTTCCAACTACAAGGTCGGCAGTTCATACCCACCAGCTGCTCATCTGAATCCCTACACAGAGTCGCTATGAATCTGAACCTACTTGACAGCACTTAACAACAGCAACAATGTAATAATTGCTATTACCAAACATCCATATCAATTATTTTATAATTCAATTTGTGAAGCAAATATTTAATTATGTAGATACGTTGTTGTTAAGTGCTGCCGAATTGATTATGACTCATAGCGAACCTGTGTAGGGTTTCAGAGATTTTAAATCTTTGCAGAAGCAGAAATCCTCAGAGTAACTAGAATGCTAGGACAGTAGACTTTATAGTTCAAAGTCCAGTGCTTATCATATGGAGCCATGCCACTCCCAATGTAGAAATGCTGCTGTTATGAAGTGTCCTGAGTCGATTCCCACTCTTAGTGACCCTTAATAGGGTTTACAAGGAACAGCTTGTGATTTTGAACTGCCGATCTTGCAGCTCAAATTGACCTTGTGGTCCAACACACTATCCTGCAGTGCCACTGTGGTTTTTCAGAGA
>NW_006408840.1:2144720-2146984 GCF_000296735.1 Chrysochloris asiatica
GAATCAGGCTGTAGTTAAGGCATTGCTGAGAAACACATCTATACTTTGTCCCTTCCTCTGTCCTTTGGTTACTTCATCACTCCCTTTTCCTCTACTTTATTCCTTTAATAAACCATGTACACCATATTGATTTTTTAAGACTTTGCCTATAGGTAATGCAGTTAACTTAACCAAATATTAATGGGAATATTTATAAAATTTGTTTAAAATGTCTGGTTATGAATATGCTAGGGCAACTCAGGAGTTCTAATATGCTGTTGTAGGATAAGCAGTGGCCTTGATAACTGCAAGGTTGGAAGTTCAAACCCACCATCTGGTTCCTGGAAACCTTACATGAAGCAGACCCAACCTGATGGCACTTAACAACAACAGTAACATGGTAATTAAAAATATATTGCTACTTAGCTTCCAGTTTATGCATGGATGAGCTTATTCCAAACAAAGCACGTGTAAACATATCACTGTGACCAGTGGATAACTACAGAAAAATTTTGAATACATTTATCTTAGTCTCACTCTTGTTTTAAGGTGCCTCAGAGTCCTTTACAACTCTCAACAACTCTATGCACAACAGAGCAAACCACTAGCTGATCCTATACCATCCTCACAATTGTTATGTTTAATGTTCCAACTGCGATGACTTCTGTTTCTTTACATTGAAATGTAATCCACACTTGTTATTGTTAAGTGCCCTTGAGTTTGTTTCAACTCATAGTGACCCTGTATAAGGCTTTTAAGGAGGAGCTTGTGGGTTTGAACCACTGACCTTGTGATCCACAGTTCAGTGCTTATCCTGTAGCACCACACTAGGAGTCCATACTTAAGACTATATTATTTGATCTTCATCAGTAAGTATACTGTCCTCTGTCTTCCAACAGGCAAAATATGTAATCTACATATAACAGGTTGTTAATGAATCTTCTTCCAATCTAGATGTCATGTTCTTCATAAACTCTAGCTTCTCCGATTGTTTGCTCAACTACAGATTCAATAAGTATGGTGAAAAGATAAAACCATGATGCACATTTTCCTGATTATAAACCATTCAGTATTCAATTATTCTCTTTGAATAGTTACCTCTTGGCCTAGGTACAGGCTCCTGATGAGCACAATTAAGTATTCTGGAATACTTATTTTTGGTAATGTTATTCATAGTTCTGATCCACACATTCAAATGTCTTTGCACAGTCAATTAAGCACAAATTAAACATATTTTTGGTATTCTCTGCCTTTAGCTAAGATCTATCTGATATCAGCAATTTTATCACTCTTTGCTCATACTCTTCTGAATCTGGATTGAATTTCTGGCATATTCCTGTCAATGAACTGCTGCAACTGTCTTTTAATTATCTTTAGCAAAAGGTTACTTGCATGTGATATTAATGATATTACTCAATACTTTTCTCATTCAGTTGTGTCAACTTTCTTTGGAATGGGCACAAATGTGAGTCTTTTCCAAACAATTGGCCAGGTAACTAACTTCCAAAATTCTTGGCATAGGCAAGCGAACACCTCCAGTGCTGCATCATTTGGTTGAAGCCTTTCAATTTGTATTCCATAAATTCCTGGAGCTTGTTTTTCACCAGTGTCTTTAGTGTAGCTTGGACTTCTACCATCAATATTATAAGTTACTGATCATATGTTACCTAGTGAAATAGATGGACATCCACCAAATATTGCTATCACATGGGCTGTACATATTTTTTTCATCTTCTCTTGATACTTCCTGCATCATTCAATATTTTGCCCATAAAATATTTCAATGTTACAAGCTGAGGATTGTATTTGTTCTTTACTTCTTTCAGCTCTGGAAATGCTAAGCAAATTCTACCCTTATGAATTTTATATCACCAGGTCTTTGCACATTCATTATAATTCTTGACTTTAAGTTCTCCATCAGCCTTTTGAAATTTTCTGTTCAGCTCTTTCACCTTCTTGTTTTCTCTTTGTTGCTTTAGCTTCTTTATGCTAAAGAACAAATTTTAGAGTATCTTCTGACATCAGTTTTGCTCTTTCTTTCCTGTACTTTTAATGACCTTGGCTTTTACACATATGGTGTACTAGACGTCATCCCACAAATTTTATGGACTTCAGTCATTAGTAGCTAATGCATCAAGTCTGTTCTCAAGATGGTTTCTGAATTCAGGTGTGATGTTATTGTTGTTAAATGCCATCAAGTCGGTACCAAATCATAGCAACCCTGTGGACAACAGAACAAAACAATGCCCGATTCTGGGTCAATCTCACAATTGATGCCATTAATG
>NW_006408840.1:2151684-2155171 GCF_000296735.1 Chrysochloris asiatica
CTGTACATAGAGGAAGTGGCAGTTGTTCAAAGAGAATAACATACTGACTGTATTAAAATCAGGAGACATGGGTGCAAGGTTTATATTCTTTCACCATACTCATTCATTCTGTATGCTGAGCAAATTATCTGAGAAACAGTATTATATGAAGAAGAACTTGGCACCAGGATTGAAGGAAGCTTCATTAACAACCTGTGATACGCAGGTAATGCAACCTTGCTTGCTGAAAGTAAAGAGGACTTAAAATATTTACTGATGAAGAGCAAAGATCACAGCCTTTGGTATGGGCTACACTTCAATGTAAAGAAAACAAAAATCCTCACAAATGGACCAGTAAGTAAAACAAAACAAATACAGAGAACAGTTCATTTTTCTCAGATTAATATTCATGGGTGCAGCAGTCAAGAAATTAAATGACATATTGCATTACACAAATCTGTTGCACAAGACCTCTTTAAAGTGTCCAAGAGAAAAGATGTCAGTCTGAGGGCAAAGGTATGCCTGACCCAAACCACAGTATTTTCAGTAACTTCATATGCATGTGAAATTTGGCAATAAGTAGTAAAGAATGTAGAAGAATTTATGCAAAATATTGGTGGTACCAATGACTGTCAAAAGAATAACCAGATCTGTGAAGGAAGAACTACAGCCAGACTGCTCCTTAGAAGCCAGTATTGCTTGACATTGTCTCTCATATTTTAGACAAATTATCAGGAGGGACCAGTCCCTGGTGAAAGACATCATTCTTGACATAGCGGAGTGTTAGCAAAAAGAAGCAGACCGCCAACAAGATATATTGGCACAGTGGCAGCAACAATGGGCTCACATGTAGTAATGATTGTGAGATTGGTGCATGACTGGCATAGGGTCATGGCAGCAACAATGGGCTACGTGTAGTAATGATTGTGAGATTGGTGCATGGCTGTTGTGCATAGGGTCTCTGTCAGTTGGAACAGACTTGATGGTACCTAACAATAACAATATTAGTGGGAACCGATTCTATGACACTTAACAACAACAACAACAACTTATTATTTGCCATGGAATATGATTTCTTCCTCAAAAAGAGTTGTTAAGGGTTGTTGAGGCAGTTCTGACTAAGAGCAACTCTGCATATGTTTTCAAGGAGCCCCTGGTAGTTTTGAACTACTGACCTTGTGGTTAGTAATCCAGTACCTACCCTACAACAGCACACCAGCACTCCTAAAAACAGTTGTTGTTGTTAAGTGCTGTCAAGTCAATTCCAAACCCTAGCAACCATGTATGGGTCGCTATTAGTGAATATTAAAATACAGCCCCTTGTTTATCAGATGGTTTATTGGCATCTAACTTAAGGATAATTCATTGTTGTTGTTGTTGTTAAGTACTGTGGAGTTAATTACAACTCATGGTGACCCTGTATAAGGTTTCCAATGAGCATCTGGTGAGTTTGATCTGCCAACATGGTAGTTTGTAGTCCAGGATTGATGCTACAGTGCCACACCACTGTTTAGTTTTATGTTTAATATTATGTCAACTTGTCCTCACTTTGAAACAATTGAATCAGTCTTCATTTAACGTACTTTCAGTTTTAGCATCATTGAAAAGTATTCCAGGCTTTTCTTGCACTAAAACCAAACCAAAACCAAATCAACTATCTTTGAGTCATTTGTAATAGCAAACTTATAAAACATAGTACAACTGCTCCCTGAAGTTTCTGGAGTTAATCTTTACAAAGTCAGACTACTCTTTGTTTTCCCATAGATCAACTGATGGATTTAATCTACCTTTTTGCTATCAGCCCAACAGTAAACCCACTGCATAGCCAGGACTCCTTTTTTTTTTTTTTTTTCTTCACTAAAGTAAAGCTAACTAAGAATCATCTGTATCAGTTCTAACTTACCAATGCATTTGACATACAGGTGCAATTAGGAACTGATCTAACTCATAACCCACAGAATGACAATAATCTGATTGGTTCTTTTTACAAGAATGACTTGCATGTTTTCCCTGGATTGTTAGTCATGCAACAACTAAAGGAATTCATTTCGTGTTTTGACTTTGCTTATGCCCTCTCTTCTTATCAGCTGGACGCTTCACTCTCCACTCTAGTTCTCTGTGGCCATGTCACTGACTCTAGGTTCAAGAGTCCCCAGTTCTTGCCACACTGCTGACCAACCAGGCCTCCAGCCAGGTTCACAGGAGTCTATTAAGCATTGTAGGGCTTAGCTCACAGCTTCATTCCTGTTTTTCCCTCATTTCCCCTTATCAGTGACAAATGTGGTCACCAATCAGAGCGTGTATTCCCATTGAGTCTTAGTTTTTAGAAGGAGGTTTGTCCTAAGGGGACCCGACCACTTGCCTTGAGGTTTCCTGGGTGAGCCACTTGTTTGTTCTTACAGTAATCAGTCGGTCTGCCTATATTGTTTTTTATTTTTCCTCTCAGACTTTCTTTCAAGAAGTATCTTCTGTTCTTCTGGTCGCTCTAGGCTGGTCTGCATATTCTTTCAAGTAGAAATTCCCTACCTCAGAAGATTCTGGATGCTGTTCAGGATTCCACAGATTGGTTTATTCTTAGTTCATGATACTTTGAAATGTTGTCCTCCAACACCATAACTCAAATACATCAATTCTTCTAGTGTCTTCCTTATTCACTGTCCAACTTTCACATGCATATGACCTGTTGAAAATACCATGGCTTGGTTGCATCCTAGTACTCAAATTTACATCTTTGCTCTTGAATACTAAAGAGATCTTAGGTAGCAGACTTGACTAATGCAATATATCATTTGATTTCTTCCCTGCTGCTTCTATGAGTGTTGACGGTTGTTCTGAGCAAAATGAAGTCTTTCACAACATCAACCTTTTCTCCATTTTCCTTGATGTTGTTTGTTAGTCCAGTGATGAGATTTTTAAATTTTCTTTACAGTAAGGTTCAACCCATTGCTAAGTATTTTAAGTCCTCATCAGTTTCAGCAAACAATGTAGTATCATCTGCTTATTGCAGGTTATTAATGAGTCGTTCTTCTATGTTTATCTGTGCTTTATTGGCTACACAAAGGTTTTTGTTTATGTGGATAATGACAAGCTATGGAAAACATTTTGGAGAATGAGTATTCTAGAACACTTGACTGTGCTCATGAGGAACCTATACATAGACCAAGGGGTAGTTGTTCGATTAGAACAAGGGAACTCTGAAATGATTTAAAATTAGGAAAAATATGTGCCGCAGTTGTATTCTTTCACCTTACTTATTCATTCTGTATGCTGAACCCATAATCTGAGAAGCTGGATAATGAAGCTTCTCGGATTATGTGCTCAGCATACAGAATGTATGAAGAAGAACATGGCACCAGGATTGGAGGAAGACTCATTAACAACCTGTGATATGCAGATGAGACGACTTCACTTGGCTATAGGGTGGTGGCTGTGTGCTGTGGAGTCGATTCCAACTCACAGCAACCCTGTACAGGGTTTCCGAGGCTATAAATCTTTATGGGAGCAGAAC
>NW_006408840.1:2155386-2159380 GCF_000296735.1 Chrysochloris asiatica
AGGGGACAAAGTAATGAAAATTTTAGGCATAATCAAACATCTTGATAGAAAGAGTATTTGGGCTTAAGAGCTCAGGACCACAGTCTCAAGGGTAACCAGGTTCTACATCCAATTTTGGTGTGTAGTGATTAGGGTCTTTGCAAGCTGCCGTCTAAGCGGCAATCATTGTTCTCTTCCCATGATGAAAATTAAGGGCTCATGGAAACAATTAGTCCTGTGGACTAATGGACCATAGAAGTTGTACTCTGTGTAACCTTGAGACCAGAAAAACAAGATGGTGTCTGGTTACCACAACCAACTGTTCTGAATGGAAGCACATTTAAAAGATAGAGGGGTATAAGATATGTAACAAAACTTAAATACCTAAAAATGACAAAGTTGGATGAAGGCTGGTAGAACCTGAAACCATGGTCCTTGGTTTGAAAGTGAATGATTTAATCCCTGTGACTCAATTTTCAGTTAAGCAATAGAAAGATCCATGGGGGTGGGGGGGATCAACAACACTAATCAGGTGCACATCATAGAAGAGTCAACCATTTGAGATCAAAAGGATACCATTTACCCAAGGACAAAGCTCAGAAAGGTTGAGGAAAATAAAGAAATGGAAACAAGAAATGGAAAGAAGTAGAATAAGTAATGGTACAGTGAGGGGTTTGCAGTCAATGAGATGAAACAAAGCACATGATTTGTTAAATATAAAACTTAGGATCTGTTCTGTAAATTTTCAAACACTGACAAATAGAAGTTAAAGAAATTTAGTGAGCCCATTACTTGCTGTTTAAATATCACATTTTATGAAAAATATCTACATTATCCAAAACAAAACATATTAAGAAGAGCAGTATCATTTTATATTTTGTCAAATTATTTTAAAATATATGTCTTAATAAAAGACTACTGGATTCTCATGTCTGCTTCTGCCTTTAATCTTCTATGATGTCACATGCTGTCGCTGAAGGACAACTTTACTGTATACTAACAGGAAAATTGAAAGCAAATAAAGGAAGCAACATGTTAAAAATACTTTGAATATAGATTTTGACTTAAACAATTACCTGAAAGCCCTGGTATAGCACTGTAGTATCAGCACTGGACTACTTACCACAAAGTCAGTGGTTCAAACCCATCAGCCACTCCTTGAAAACCCAACACAGGGTTGTTATGAGTCAGTACTGACTTAATACCACTTAACAAATTACCTCTTAAGAATTATGCGGATCTCAGAATGCAGGGTCATTTTTTAGAAACCACTAATTTAAGGAGCCCAGATAGCATAGTGGATTACAAGTTGTAGTGCTAACTAAAAGGTCAGCAGTTCAAATCTACTAGCTCTCCAAGGGAGAATGCTGAGGTTTTTTGCTCTAATCATGATTTACAGAGTCAGAAACCCTATACAAAGATGATAAAAGTCAAAACTGACTCCATGGCGCATAACCACCACCATCACCAGTTTATGGTAGTGTCAGTTTTACGAAGTGGAACAATTTATCTAATTGTAATGTTAAGATTAAAGAATTTATTAGTATCTTCATATTAATTTAAACATTTACTTTTGATCTTTTCTTTAAATTGCTAATATAAATAAATCAATTATTTAAAAAGCATTTAGAAATCTTAGTTATAGGATTAGAAACTTCCAGAGGGTTTTAAAAAGATCATTTTTCATGACTTAATAAGCATATTCTTCATTATCATAACATTGTTGTTGGATATCTTCTGACTCATAGCTAATTTATATGTATAGATTTTTTTATACTTTATATTTTTACAGGAACAGAAAGCCTCATCTTGAAGAGGCTGGTAAATTTAAACTGCTGACTTTTGTGATTAACAGTCTAGTGCCTTCCCTATGGTGCTACTGCCATTCCCTTATTACAACATGAAAATCCTTATCATCATAGGGAAAATATCATTACAATTTAAAATGTTCCAAAATTTAACGCACATACATGCAGACGTCCACATATTCATCCATATGCACCTTAATAAAAGAATACTGATAGTGTAGTGGGTTACACGTTGGGCTGCTAGGTACAAGGTCAGAAGTTCAAATCCACGAGCCATTCTGAGGGAGAAAAATGAGGCTTTCTGATCCCATAGAGATTTTTGCTATGAGCTGCAACCGACTTGATAACACAAAAGCAGCAGCAGCTGTTTATCTTACTAAGTTAACTTACCTTACTAAGTTAAAGGAATAAATCCTAATAGAGCCTTTACTTTATGGAAAAATTTCATCTCTGAGTAAAATAATTCAAATTAACCAATTTAATAAATTTAAGCTACTTCCAATCAAATCTAAGATATATTTTTTAAAAAGAATATGATTTCCAAAATAGAAAACTAAGTTATTGTTTGTTATTGTTGTTCAGTGCCATTGCATCGGTTCTAACTAATAGTGACCCTGTATATGGTTTCTGGTTGCAACTATTGAGTTTGAACTCACAACCTTGTGGTTCAAACTGACCTTATGGTTGAGTGTTCATTGTATAGCACCATATCAGAACTCCAAATTATTTTTTAAGTAGTTCAAATTAGTTAAGAATTATGACTTGTACAAAAGTTTGTAAGTTAGATAATGTTTGGGATGATTATAGAGATATAGCATACTGAGAAAACAGGAAAACAAAAGATGATAATGACAAACCTGTTATATTCTATCACAAACTGAAAAAGTCAACATAACAAAATTAAAAATAAAATTTATCAAGCCATACACTAAGAAAACTTAATAAGTCACATTAAATGCTTTATATGTGCATTATTGTGGCCTTGTTAGATGATATCCAGTAGGCTTCAAGGCATGGAAACTTAATCCCTCCTGATAACCTATTTAATTACATGTGATTAAAAATGATCAACTTCATTTCCAAGGAGCATTCTGTCTATACTTCTTCCAAGATAGACTTACTCTGCCTTTAGGCAGTCCATGCGATATTCAATACTCTCCACAAATACTGCAATTCAAAGGCATAATTTTTTTTTCTTCATTCTTTCGTATTCATTGTCCAATATCCACCTGCATATGAGGCAATTGAAAATAACATTGATTGGGTTTTAAAAACTTTTGTCTTCATAGTAATATCTTTGCTTTTTAATATCTCAGAGATCTTTGCAGCAGATACACCCAGTGCAATAAGTCCTTCAATTTTCTGAATACTACTTCCATGGGCACTGACTGTGGATCCAAGTAAAATGAAATATTTGGAAGCTTCAGCCATTTATCCTTTTAACCTGACTTTGCTTATGGGCCCAATTATGAAGATATTATTTTCTATGTTGAGGTATAATCCATATTAAAGGCTACAGTCTTTGAACTTGATCACTAAGTGCTTCAAGTCCTCTTCACTTTCAGCAAGCAAGTTGTGTCCTCTGCATATTACAGGATGTTAATGAGGTTCTTTCTAACTTAGATATCATGTTTATCTTTGTATAATCCAGATTTCCAAACTATTTGCTTAGCATACTGATTTAATAAAAAATGTGTCCTAGTCAAAGATTTGTGTCACCTGCCCTGAGGCTTGATTCTTAGTGGTTTGGCAGTGATAATAATCCCCATGATGAGATGTGATATAATGTAATCATCTCTTTTTTTATGTGATCTGATATGATCAACCCTGATCTGATATAATTACCCTTAGTGTTGGAAATCCTCACTTCTGTGATGTTAATTAAACCAGATGCAATCTACAGAAATAGGTTGCAGCTTGAATAATCTCTTTTGGGATGTAAAAGAGAAAAAAAAGGGAAGCAGAATGCAGAAGGAACTTGTACCATCAAGAAAGGAAACACAGTGTGGTGTGCATCCTTTGGACCTTGGATTTCTGTACTGTGAAGCTCCTAGACCCAGAGGAATATTAATGCCAAGATAGATGGAGATCTCCAAGGAATTTGAGGCCTGTAGATGCTGAGAGGAGACATGAATATTTCTCCAGAAAGAAAAGACAGAAAGCTTTCTAGAATCAACATTCTGAATTTGGACTTCTGGACTCCTAAA
>NW_006408840.1:2160070-2163405 GCF_000296735.1 Chrysochloris asiatica
TTTTTTTTTTTTTTTTTTTGCATAAGTGAGTGAACATCTCTAGTATTTCATTTGTTTGCTGAAACATTTCAGTTATTATTTGGATAAATGACATGTGTGCCATATCTGACCTCTGACTTTATAAGGGGAGGGTGAATCAAACTTAACATATACCTAGGACCAGTTCCTGTGAAACAGCGATCACTTTTACCTCCACACTCCAAACTTCTTTACCAATTCTGACACCAATCATCACTTCTATAGCACTTTCTACTTCTCTACTGGGTTTGATAATCAATTTCAATAGCCATATAGAACTCACAGATAATACTCACAATTTTGGGCCTTAGGGAAGCTAACAAGTTACAATTCCACAAAATACTAAGGATACAGTTCTTTCAGTGAGTAGTGTCTCTTCTTAGCCATGCCTGCAGGCAGGCTTTTGTCCTTGGTCTCTCAGTCACACAGTCCCTGTTTTTTGCCCTGCTAGGGCCATCTTACAAAGCTCCCTTAGCATTCATTATCAAAAAATGCTCAAATTGCATGGCACTCTGCCATAAGCCTCAGCTCAAAAGTACTCTGTTCTAGCACTGTGGATCAGCAAGTTTAACTCCCTAGATTAAGTTCTGGGAACACCCCACTCTGCAAGTGAGTGCCGTGCATGAAGATGCTTTACTTGGTCCATGGACTGGGATGCCCACAGTTCTTTCTTAGGGTTTTGCTGCTACTTCCTCTGCTGCTGCCATCACTACTCTGGTGTCACAGTCCTGTCTCCTAAATGGAGGAAGATCAATACACAGTGATTTCAGGGTCCAAAAGATTTGCTCCACTCCAAAGAAGATTGGCACTTCTTTTCTTGATGGCAAAGACATCCTCTGTTTCTGCTCCTGAAAGGGCAAAGTTAAAACCCAGTAGAATGACAAAATTTACCAGTCCCAACATTCATGTTCCATACACCATATTTACATGGTCCCATCCAGCCATTTAGTAGGAATTACAAGGACCAAAATTATAAGAGTTATAACAAACAATTTACTGTAACATGGGTTTCCATCAGTCTTGCTTTTTTGCTAATGCCTTAGTGAAGCTTGTACTTCCTTCTATTGGCTCTTGACCAAATGCTGCCTCTTGAAATGATTGAATGTAAACTGATTTTTCTTGATATAGTGATTATTTATATTAGCTCCATTTATTTTATTATTTTTAAAATACTTCCTGACTCATTCAATATTTTGCCCATAGAATTTGTCAACATTGAAACATAGGCTTGAAATATTTCTTCAGTTCTTTCAGCTTGAAAAATAGTGAGTATTTTCTTCTCTTTTGGTTTCCTAACTCCAAGTGTTTGTATGCAAGAGAATCTGAAAGAGGAAAATGTAATCCAGAATAGAGTTTACTGTACTGGTCATCATTAATTTTACTAATGTGAATTTCTCAATTATCACATAATTATTCAATTTCTAAATGATTTTTGAATGGAGTACAAAATGTAATTCAGACCTGTTTCATAGTAAAATATACTATTGGATTAATTATATAATGCCAAGAATGAAAACTATCCCTATGTTATATGTTGTTGTTCTTAAGTGCTGTTGAGTTGGTTCTACCTCATGGTGACCCTATCTATATACAGCAGAACTTAACACCACCTGGACCTGCACCATCCTCATATTTGCTGCTATGCTTCAGCCCACTGTTGCGGCTATTGTGCCAACAAATTTTGTTGGTGGTCTCACTATTTTTTGCTATCCCTCCCCTTTACCAAGCATGATTTTCTTCCCCAGGGACTGGCCCATCCTTATAATATGTTCCACGTATGAGAGATGAAGCCTGGTCATCCTGGCTTCCAAGGAGTATTCTGGCCCTACATCTTCCAACACAGATGTGTTTGTTCCTCTGGAAATGCAGCACCATAACACAAATGCATCAATCCTTTATTGGTCTTTCTTATTCATTGTTCAACTTTCACATGCATATGAGACTATGGAAAATACCAGGCTTTGGGTCAGACATACTTTAGTCCTCAAACTGACATATTTGCTCTTGAACACTTTAAAGAGGTCTTGTGAAGCAGATTTGTCTAATGAAATACATCATTTGATTTCTTGATTGCTGCTTTCATGAGTGTTGGTGGTAGAATAAAGTAAATTCAAGTCTTTGACGACCTCACTTTTCTCCATTTACCATCATGCTATTTATTTGTCTGGTGGCGAGAATTTTTGTTTTCATTACATTGAGGTGCAAGCCACATTGAAGGTTGTGGTCTTTGATCTTCATCAGTAAGTATTTTAAGTCCTCTTGGCTTTCAGCAATCAAGGTTGTATTTGTATATCACAAGTTGTAAATGAGTCTTCCTCCTATCCTGATACCATATTCTTCTTGATGTAATCAAGCTTCTAAGATTATTTGCTCAACATGAAGATTGAATAAGTATGATTAAATGATACAACACTGACATACACCTTTCCTGATTTAGAACCATTAAGTGTCATCCTGTTCTGTCTGAGCAATTGCATCTTGGACTATGTACTAGATCCTTAAAAGCATGATTAACTATCATGGGATACTCTGTGTTATCCATAGTTTGTCATGATCCACAGAGTCAAAACCTTATCCTTAGAGTTATATTTTTCATGGGTTGAAAATAATTGCCAACATTACCCAAATGTTTTTCACTTAAGCAAGTAATGTGTTTTCCTTTGTGCATTATAGAAAATACAAGCAGAACATTAAACATACTTAAATAAAGGTTAAACACTTCAAAATTAAAAATATAGAAAACTAAAAAAATTCATAATCCATAATTCTAATTTATTAAAAAATTTGATACACAGTCTTTAAAAGTGCACCTAGTTATTTGGTGAACTAAAAACCATCTACAAAAATAAACTTACTTTAAAATAATTATTACCTGTCTCTCTTGGTCTATTTTATACTAGCTGTATAAAATAGATTATTATTTTTTAATTTACTTCAGAGATTAAGAACAATTTGATAATATTGGACCTAAAAAATAATATGAATTTATTTTATCATAAATGTATCATTCCTAGCTAAAATTAAAGTCCAAAGTGTTAACTAGTAATTAACAAAATAAAGTCCAAAAATCTAAACAAGCTATTCTCTCTATGTGAATTAATAATAAAGTATTTACTTAGGAAAAGTGAAGGAAGGAAAAAAATTACTCAACTATCCAGAAACAGAAACACACTCAAACATAAAATAATGTAAATCTTGGAGAAATAGAACATAATTTTTTTTTTTTAAATCCCATACTACTTGAGCAAAAGGATATTGTACATAAAACTCATGTTCAAAAATGAAAGTTTTAAATAAATATGTTTTCTCAAATCATA
>NW_006408840.1:2163561-2171125 GCF_000296735.1 Chrysochloris asiatica
TTTCTTTTATATTTTTAATTACATTTCAAAGTATCAATTCTATAGTTATTCCACATTCACTTTTAGTTTTTTACTTGTAAGCTATGGTAGTGTGTTGCAACTTGGGTAGATTGCTAGAAATAAAATACATTGCTTCATCACTTCAGAAGGTCCTAGGATTGTTCAGGAATTAAGGTCAGGAGGAATTTCAGCTAAATCACTGAGATTAGCATCTGTAGTTACTTCACAGAAGGAATAAGACAAATCAAAGTATGAAGGCAACCGCAGTGGTATTTGCTCAGCCTCCATACAGAGCAGATAACATCATGAAAAACTAAATATGGAAACAGAAGATTAATTCCCTAATATGCATGTCAAAGACAGCAAATGAGTGAGCCCACTATTGTCACATACAATTATTGTTTTCTATTAATTGAATTAAGATCATAATAATAATTGGTTTACACCAATATTTATTGATATCAGTATTCAATATAGGCAACCTACAAAAAAAAAAGGACACCAATCTTCCCTCTAATAGCACTCACTATTAAACTGGCTTTGAAAATTCATAGTAATGGTGACATAGAACTCAGACATTATACTCATAGTTATGGGGTTTATCAGGGAAGTTAAAAGGTTAAAATTCAGGATCAGAAATGCTCAGGATACGGCTGTTCCAGGCAGCAAAACTTCTCCTCAGTCAGATCTACAGGCACGTCTCTCTCTGATCAGTTAGAGTTACAAACCTCTTTTAGGAGTGCTGATAAATGGCTACAGGACATATCACTCTAGATAAACCTTGGCATGAAAGCACTTGGTCTCAGCTTCACATGTCAATAAATCAAGCTTCAGCTAATAAAGTTTCCTGGAGGCATCCCACTCTGCAAGGAAGCTTCCAGCCAAAAGTAACTCAGTTTTACTTGCTCTGTCTGCTGGGAAGCCCACTGCTTTGTCTTGTGCACTGGTTCTTAGTGCTGTTGCTGCTGCTCCATTTCCATTACTCTCATGTCACAGTTTTCTGTCCCTGGGTTGAGGAAGTTCATTGTGCAAGGGTCTCTGGGTACAAAGGACGCAGTCCATGTTTGGCTCTTCTTTTATGGTAATGAGATCTCCCTGTCCTGCTGCTGTAATGGCTCCTCTTACATCCATCATAACGCTCAGGTTTTCAAAGTTAACGCAGTAAACTATCATTCAAAACGGAACCGTATAATCCAGTGTCTTTTTATATTCACATAAAAAAATGAAAACATCCTTATGGGTATTATTTTCCATACTTGTAGTTTGTAGTTCATTTTTTCTTTGTATTATTTTATTTTGCTTATGCTATGTGTATTTGATTAATACTAAAAAGATATATATGAGTCCTGGTGTGGAGCTGTGAGTTAATGTACTGGACGCAAGTTCTGCATTTCAAGTTCAATAGCCACTCCTTGGAAACCCAATACAGAGCTTCTATGAGTCGGAACTGACTCTATGGCACTTAAGAACTATATATATATATATGTTGTTGTTTGCTGTTGAGTTGGTTCTGACCCATAGCGACCCTGTATAGAGTTTCTGAGGAGTGGCTGGTGAGCTTGAACAGCCAGCCTTGCAGCTCAAAACGACCTTGCAGTCCAATGCATTACCTCACAACACCACACCAAGACTCCATCTATCTATCTATCTATCTATCTATCTATCTATCTATCTATCTATCTATCTATCTATAAATTTATCTTCAAACCAAACAAGAGATAACAGGTAACAAATCAGTTGTGAATTAGAATTTCATGGGTTGTGTAGTGTAGTGAATTATTTAATGCCTCTTCTAGCTATAGTTTTTGAAAACTCCCACCAAATGACTTTTTTCCAGATGAATCTGGGTAAGAGTTCTCCTATCTTCTCTAACCCAGACTTGTTACCTGTTACCTCTTGTTTTATATGAAGACAAGTTTATATATATATATATAATATATTAGTTATATATATAATATTGTTTATATATATAATATTGTTTATATATATAATATTGTTTATATATAATATTGTTTATATATATATTGTTTATATATGTGTATTATATTGTTTATATATATATAGTTTCCTAATCAAATACAAAAGAAAATTTTCAAAATTAAATATCTCAAAGGATATTAACTACCTACAAACTACAAGTATTGAAAATAATACCCAGAGAGATGCATTTAATTTTTAATGTGGATATAAAGACACACACATTACACAAAAAACAAATAACATGATAAAAATTACATAAAATAATGTGGAGTGCCTAGTCAAAGTCAAACAGAACAATAAGATACTGATTGCTTTTAAATCAATAAATGCTTGTGTCACAGTTGTATCCTTTCACCATACTAATTCAATCTCTATGCTGAGTAAATAACCCAAGAAGCTGGAATATATGAATAAGAATGTGGCATCAAGTTTGATGAAAGACTCATTTACAAACTGCAATATGTAAATGATACAACTTTACTTGCAGGAAGTGAAATTGATTTGAAGTATTTATTGATGAAAACCAAAGAATACAGCCTCTGGTACAGATTGTACCTCAATGTAAAGATAATGAAAGTCCTCACAACTGGACCAATTAATAATATCATCGTAGATAGAAAATGATTGAAGTCGTGAAAGACTTCAGTTTTTTGGATCCACAATCAAGGTTATTTTTCTAACTCCACATCCTTGCACAGGTAAGCAGCAGCCCAAAATCAAACAAAATATGTTGTTGTTGTTGTCGGGTGCCATCGAGTCAGAACCAACTCATAGCGACCCCATGCACAGCAGAACAAAACAATGTCCAATCCTGGGCCAACCTCACTACCGCTGCCACACTCGATGCCATCAATGATGCCACCTGGCCGATCTATTTCATTGGGGGTCTTCCTGTTTTTCTCTGACCCTCCATCTTACCCAGCATGACATCCTTTTCCAGCGACTGTTCCCTCCTGACAATATGTCCAAAGTATGAGAGACAAAGTTTAGCCATCTGGCCTCCAAGGAGCATTCTGGCTGCACTTCTTCCAAAACAGATCTATTGGTTCTTTTGGTAGGCCATGAATCAAAATATGGCAGTCAGAAAATCTGCTGCAAAAAGAACTCTTTAAAGTGCTAAGGAGCAAACATGTCACTTTACTAAAGTGCGCCTGACCCAAGTCATGCTATTTTCAATCACCTCAAATGCATGTGAAAAAACACTGAATAAGAAAAACCAAAGAACAATGCATTTGATGTTGGAGAAGAATATTGAAAATACCATGGATTGCAATTGTTGGTGTTGTTAAGTACCATGGAGTCGGTTCCGACTCATAGTGACCCTGCACAGGGTTTCCGAAGCTGTAAATCTTGAAGGGAGTAGAACGTGTTAGCTTTCTCCTGCGGAACAGCTTGTTGTTTCCAACTGCTAAACTTGAGGTTGGCAGCCCACTCGTAACCACTACGCTACCAGAGCTCCTAAGAGTGAACAAATCTGTTTTAGAAGTACAGCCAGATTGCTTCTTAGAGGCAGCAATGGGGAGACGGTTTCTTATAATTTGGGAAAATTGTCAGGAATGACATGTCCCTGCAAAGTGACATCTTGCTTGGTAAAGTGGAGAGTCAACAACAACAACAACAAAAACACCCAGTGAGATAGACTGACACAGGGCCAGCAAAAATAGACTCAAACAGTAAAACCATTATCATGGTGGAAGAGGACTGGGTAGCATTTCATTCTGTTGTGCACAGAATTGATATGAGTTAAAATAGCACCTAACAACAATATCCACGAATCTATATTAAGTCTAAAAGATCTAATGCTACTGCTGAAAACCAAACTGTGGTAAAATGCTTATTTTTGTTGTTGTTTTTACTTTCTTTTATATATAATCCTTTGTGTAGTGAAAGAAAATCACTTAAAAAATCATATAAAAGCATGAAAATAATTATTATATATTTTTAATATGGTTAAAATAAAGTGATCAATTTCTATCCATACACTTTTTGGTGTTTGTTTTTGTTGTTAAGGCAACTACCAGATGACTCCAACTGTTGTAAGGATGGCTGGGTAGTGTTTCTTTCTGTTATCCTAAAATTGCTGCTGTCTTTGAGCCCAATGTCACTGTGCCAAGCTCATTTACGAGTCTTCCTCTTTTATCATTGGTACTCCACTTTACCAGGCATGATGTCATCATCCAGGAGCTGGTACCTCCTGATAACAAGTTTGAAGTATGAGACTAATTTTCTCCATTTGGGCTTTTAAAGATCATTCTGGCTGTAATTCTTTAAACACAGATTTGTTTGGTCTTTTGACATGGTATTTACAACACTTTTCTCCAACACCATAACTTAAATACATCAATTCTTCCACTGTCTTCTTTAGTCACCATTCAACTTTCACATACATATGAGGTAATTGAAAATATCATGGCTTGGGTCAGACACAACTTCGTACTCAAACTGATAACTTTCCTTTTGAACACTTTAAATAGTCCTTGACCAGCACATTTGCCTAATGCAATACACCATTTAATTTCTTGACTGATGCTTCCATGAATGTTGATAGGGAATCCAAGCAAAATGAAGTCTTTGACAACTTTAAACTTTTATCCATTTATCATGATTTATCAGTTCAGTTCTGAGGACTTTTGTTTTATTGATATTTAGGTGCAATCTATACAGAAAGCTACAATATTTGATCTTCATCAGTAAATATTTTAAGTTATCTTGACTTCCAGAAAGCAAGATTATTACATCATCTGAATATCACAGGTTGTTAATGACTATTCCTCCAATCCTAATGCCACTTTCTTCTTCATATAACCCAGTGTTTGGGAGTATTTGCTCAGTATACAAATTCAATAAGTATGATGAAAGAATTACAAACCTAGACATTTAAACATAAGACATATTTATTATAGCATATTGGCTCTGCATACTGATTGAATAAGCATGGATGAAATGATACAAGTGTAGCATACACCTTTCTTGATTTGAAAATATTCAGTATTCCCTTGTTCTGTTTAAATGATTGACTTTTGGTCTATATACAGGTGTTGTGGAATACTCATTCTTCCCAATGTTATCCATAGTTATCCACACAGTCAAAATTCTTTGTATAGTCAACAAATTACAAGGAGACATATTTCTGGTATTCTTTGTCTTTAGTTAAAATCCATCTGATGTCAACATTAATATTCCTCATTCCATATCCTCTTCTGAATCTGGCTTGAGTTTCTGGCAGTTCCATGTCAATGTACTTTTGCAGCAGTTTTAGAATTATCTTGAGCAAAATTTTATTTGCAAGTGATAGTAATGATATTGTTGAATGATTTCCATATTCAGGTGACTCACATTTCTTTGGAACAGGCACAAATATGGATCTTTCTCAATTGGTTGGCCAGCTGTGTTTCAAATTTCATGGCATAGATGAGTGTCTCTAGTACTTCAACAATTTCTTGACATATTTCAATTCCTGGACCTTTTTTTTTTTTTTTTTTTTTTTTTTTTTTTATTCTGTCAATGCCTTCAGTGTAGCTTGGACTTCTTCTATCACTACCATTGATTCTTGCACATACATTGCCTCTTTAAGTAGTTGAACACTGACCATTTCTTTTTGGTACAATGACTATATTCATAACTTCCATCTTCTTTTGATGTTTTGTGCATCATTCCTTATTTTGCTCATAGAATCCTTCAATATTACATGTCAAGTTTTCTTCCCCCACCCCCACCCCCCAGCTTTTTTAAGCTTGGGAAATGCTAAGATTGTTCTTTCCTTGTGATTTCTAACTCCAAGGCTTTGCACATCTCATTATAATACTTTACTTTGTATTCTTAGACTGCCCTTTGAATTTTTCTGTTCAACTCTTTTACTTCCTCATTTTTTCCATGTGCTTTAGCATGACTACACTGGAGAGCATGTTTTAGAGTGTTTTCTGACATACATTTGGTCTTTTCATTCTTTCTTGTCTTTTTAATGATTGTTTGCTTTCTTACTGGATGATATTCTTAATGCCATCCAACAACTTTTCTAGTCTTTGGCAGTTATAGATAGTCAACCTTTATATGTCTCTGTTATTTTAAAGCAATACATTTAGAAGATACAAAAATATAATGCCATGAATAAGAGTCAGAATCTTATAATGTATGTTAACAAAATACTTAAAACTAATGCTTCCTCAATGGAAGTTAAAGTTCATAAATTGCAAAATTTTAAGTATCCAGTTAGAGTGAACACATATGAATGAAAAATGAAAAAGCAAACATTTGCTACCTAAAATATATCTAAAATTTATTCTGTGACCTCTATCAGGACACAAGTATCTTAAAAACTGAAAACTCACACATTAAAAGTATGGAGTATTATTGCTTGCGTTTGTTACACATACATGAGCTTACAGATTTCTCAGGAGAAGTGGAGTAGGAAATGTTAAAAGCAAGTTACATAAAAGTACTCTATTTCTACTTAACAAATAAATGAGGATAATTCCCATTCTCTATCAGTCTAACTCAGTGTGTGGCTGAGCCTGTGCCAGCAGTCGCAGTCATATGAGCAGAACCATTTAGATGCAACATTTACTCTGGAACACGTTTGGTTCCACACTCAAGTTTTCTTCCAGATGGACTATCTCCATGTGCACATAGATCTGCCTCTTAATTCAGCTTCTGAAATTAGGGACAATCTCTGCAAGAGCACTTGGACAATAAGAGAGCCAGCAGAAACAGAAGTGCAGATCAGCAAGTTATTTTCCCCATTACTTGCCTCACAGTGCCCAGATACATTAAAAAAACAAAAACAAAAAAAAACTGCCATATTCTTCAATATAATTCTCACGAATGTATAATCAAAATGAATTATCGATGCACATGACTATTTTATATTTTAAATAATTTTAAAATAATTTGGTAAATCTTTAAAGAAAGTGCTTAAATAGTTAAGAAGCATCAAACAACCAAGTGAGAATCTGGAGATGGAATACTTTAAAAGATTATTAGTAATGTCTTTAGTTTACATTTCTTGGAAAATAATTGTTAGAGGGGAAATGAAACAGCCTCTGCTTTGTGATGCTAGACTGGTGCCAAATTATGTCAATTACTGTAAATAAGATATATTAATACTGATGTCCATAGAATAAGGTAAAAAATAATGAACGTAATACTAGAAAACTATTAATATTTATGTGCGGGAAGTGCTTAACTCCCATTGCTTGGCAAGGCCACACTGGGAGGAGAGACATTATGCACGGCAAATAACTCTCAAAAGCTAGCCCCTATCTTCCCTTCAAGTTAGCTCTTAATTTAGTTGTAAAAATATATAATATGGCAATATTCACAGCCTTTTACTATGAAGTCTACAAACCTTAGGAAAAACTAGCTTAGCAACAATTGCTTTCAGCCTTGGTGGATTGAATACAAAGAGAAATTGTGTAAATTACTCCTTTTCATAGAAAACCTAACTAACTGCATTTTTGAGACCACAAAAGCAGATAGCATATTAAAGTCAAGCTGATCTACCCCTATAGGCCTCACCACAATCAGTCACTAGCTAGAATTCACAAACCCCTACATATAGACACCTGCGTAAACAAGTAGACAATAA
>NW_006408840.1:2171348-2176323 GCF_000296735.1 Chrysochloris asiatica
TGTCTAATGACCAGGTGCAAGAATGTTGTGACTAACTGTGTAATAATTCAAGAAAAGATAAAAGTGTCAATGCATGTACTGTGTAATTTTAAGTATAAAAAATAAAGACTTGCTGAGCTGGGCTGACAGAAGTGGCAGAAGCGGCAGGAAGTAGGAGGAAGAGAAAGAGGGCAGAAGCAGCAGAGGAGAGGAGGGAGGAAAAAAGGAGGCAGAGGGCAGACAGTATAAGGCATAGGGCAGAAAGAAGTAGAAGCAGAAAGAAGCAGAAGCAGAAAGCAGGAGGCAGAAGCTGGAGAGAACAGCCGGACAGCACAGCAAGCTGAAAAGCCTTTCGATTGTATTCATTCATTTCTTCTTCACCGCTGATTCCACGTATCCTCTCGTGTCCCACGACCCCCGCGGAGAACAGGTACTCCCCACATTTATGTAATATACAACTGTTCCAGACAGTATTATTTTGAGTGCAAGGATATGAGAGATTAGTTTGGATTGGGATCTGAGGTATAGAGAATGATGTTCCAAAGGTGTTCACGTGCTAATATCTGTATCTGTAATATTTTATGCTACATGGTGGTGTTGTTGTTGAGTGCTGTTGAGTTGATTCCCACTGATAGCAACCCTGTATAGGGAGCATCAGGTTGGTTTGAACTACTGACCTTGTGGTTCACATTCCTGTATTGATCCTGCAGCACCACACTATGTGCTACAACGTAGTAAGGGGTATGTAAAGTTTCAGATAATATTAAGTTTGTTTATCACCTGACCTTAAAATGATTATCCTGGATTATTCACATTGACCTAATATAATCACCAAGATTCTTTAAAGTTTAAATGAGCAGAGGAAATGATCAGAGTCAGAGGGAAAGATGAAATTGCTTTGAAATTGAAGGAAGGGACCATGAAAAAAGGAATGCAAACAGACTCTGAAAGCTGGAGATAGAATTCAAAAGATTGAATCTTCCCTTTAGGTACTATAAGCAACATACCTGTGAAAACACTTTTTTTTTTTTTTTTTCCCATTCTTGTCCAATTTGGACTTTTGAACTTTAGAAGTGTAAAACAATATATTGGTATTGTTTAAGAAACTAAATATACCACAAATTACTTTATCAGTAATAAGAAAATAATATAGAGGTTTATCATAATAAAGCAAAACAGAGTCCTGGTGTGGTGCTTTGGGTTAACGTGCTGGACTGCAAGGTGACTTTGAATCACAAGGTTGGTGGTTCAAGCTCACCAGTCATTTTTGGAAACCCTATATAAGCTCACAATGAGTCAGAACTGACTCAATGGCACTTAATAACAACAACATCATAAACACAAAGTACAAAAATATGAATGCCTATCTTATATTTGGCTACAATGAGGTCTTCAATCCAAAACCAATTACAAGCTTGGTGTGGCACTATAGGATCAACACTGGACTGTGAACCACAAGGTCAGGAGTTCTAACCACTGTTTAGAGACCCTACACAGGGTTGTTATGCATTGGAACTTACTGGATAGAACTTAACAACAATAATGCTGAAAATAAGGTTTACAGTGTAGTTTGTTATCATGGGATGTCATATTAAAAATCTTATGGGACAACTTTTACATTGTTTCACAGAACCTGAAAATAATTCAAATCCAAATCTTCTACCTCTAAACCTTTCCTTCTCATGAACTGGTCAATGATTTCTACAATGAAGTCCCATGAACAATTTTTTTGGGGGGCACTTGGAGTGACCACAAGTTGTCTGTCAGTTTGTCATACTGTAGTGGTGTGTTTGTTACTGTGATGTTGGAAGCAATGACACTGGTTATTTAAATACTATCAGGATAATCATGTTGGATAGGTTTCAGTAAGGGTTCCAGAAAGACTAGAAAGAAGGAGAGGAAGATCACTCCTTAATGGTTAGTCATGGAAAACCTCATGAATAGCAGCAGAACATTGTCAGATAAAGTACCCAGAAGATGAAAACAAGCAATAGCGCAGAATATTGTCAGACATAGTGACAAAAGTTCAACCACTCAGGTTGCAAGGCACTCAAATTAAGACTTCAGAAGCCACCTCCACACAGCAGAGCCAATCGTAATAATGTGAATAGCCAATCTATTGGGACCTTAATATGCTGATGGAACAGAACTCAAAATGAAAAGGAACAGCTGCAAACATTCATTAATAATTTGTTGTCATTGCTAGGTCCCATCAAGTTAGTTCTGATTCATAGCAAGCCTATATAGGGTTTCCAAGGAGTGACTGTTGTGTTTGAACCACGGGCCTTGTGGTTAGCAGAACAATACTTATTCTACAGTGCCACACCAGGATTCCACTAGTAATGATGGTGGTGTTGGTGTTGGTGGTAGTCCGCAGAGTCAGTTCCAACTCATCACCAACCTGTATAGGGGTTCTGAGGCTGTAAATCTTTACAGGAGCAGATTGTTGTTGTTGTTAACTGCCATCAAGTCGATTCCGACCCATAGCGACCCTGTATAGGGTTTCTGAGGAGCAATTGGTGAGCTTGAACCACCGATCTTGCAGTTCAAATGACTTTGCAGTCTGAAGCATCAGCCCACAGAACCACACAGGAGCAGATAGGAACATGGAATGTATGAAGGATGAATCTAGGAAAATTGGAAGTTCACCAAAATGAAACCAAATTCATAAAGTTCAACATCTCAGGCATTGTTCTTCTTGTTAAGTGCCATAGAGTTGATTTCAGCACATAGTGTCTCTGTATAGAGTTTCTGAATAACATAGTAAAGCTAGTGGGTTTGAACTGCCAACCTTGTGATTTGCAATCCAGTGTTGATTCTACAGTACCACATCAAAAGTTCATCTAAGGCATTAATAAGCTGAAATGGACTGGTATTGGCCAGTTTGAATCAGTTCGGTTTACTATGTTAGAAACATCAAATTGAAGAGGAATAGTGTATTCATCAGCAAAAAGAAATTTCAAGATTGATCTTGAAGTAAATTGCTATCCATGATAGGATAATATGTTTATGCCTACCAGGGAAAACAGAAAACAGCACTAATAATCAAATTTACTCATAAATCACTTTAGCCAGTGAAAATGAAACTGAAGAATTCTACCAAATTCGTCAGTCTGAAATTGATCAAACATGAATTTAAGATGCATTGATAATCATTGGTGATTGGAATGAGGAGGTTGAAAGCAAAGAGAAAGGATCAGTAGTTAGAAAATATGACATTGGCAAGAGCAACAATGCTGAAGGTCATATGATAGATTTATTAGGACCAATGACTTATTAAATGCAGAAGAATAAACTAAACTAATTATTTCAGTGGGAAGAAAAAGTAGAGAAGATCAATATCATCAGCAAAACAAGGCAGGATGTAGAACAGACCATCAATTGCTCGTATGCAAGTTCAGGCTAACAATGAAGAAAATTAAAACAAGTCCACAGGAGTCAAAATATGTCTTTGAATATTTTATTGTTAAATGCTGTTGAGTCAGTTCTGACTCAAAATTACCTTGGATAGTTTTTCTGAGGAGCGACTGTTGGATTTGAACAGCTGACCTTGTGGTTCAAACTGACATTACAGCTGAGTGCCTTTCCTACAGTGAATTTAGAAGCCCTCTTAAGAACATATTTTATGCGTTAGACAATAATGACTGAAGATGAAAATAGTTGTGGGATGACACCAAGAATATCATACAGAAAAGGAGGAAAAGGTCATTAAAAAGATAGGAAAGAATGAATAGACAAAAAGATGTCAAAAGAGACTCTGAAACTTGCTCTTGAATGATGAGTAGCCAGAGCAACTGGAAAAAACAAGAAAGAAAGGTGAGTAAAAAATTTCAAAGGGCAGCACAAGAAGAAAAAGTAATGTATTATAAAGAAACACGCAAATATATAGAATTAGAAAATCATAAGTGAAAACATGCTAAGCATTTCATAAGAAAAAAGGTAATGAAAAAATCAAACCTCAACTTGCAATTGTGAAAGGTTCTATGAGCAAAATATTAAATAATGCAGAAGACATGAAAGGTAGATGGAAGTAATTCAGAGTCACTGTGCCAAAAATAATTGGTCAAAGTTCATACATTTCAAGAGGCAGCATAAAATCAAGAAATGACAATATTGAATGAAGACGTACAAGCTGCACTGAAGGCAAAAGTGGACTCCAAGAATTGATAAAATACAAATTGAAATATTTCAACAAACTGATGCAGGAATAAATATGCTCACTCATCTATACCAAGAAATTTGGAAGACAGCTACCTGGCCAACTGATTGGAAGAGGCCCATATTTGTGCCCATTCCAAAACAGAATGCAAAAAAAGAGTGATAATATGATTAATACCACATGCAAGTAAAATATTGCTGGAATATTCCAAAATCTGTTGTAACAGTACATCAAAAGGGCACTGCCAGAAATTCATGCCAGATTTCGAAGAGGACATGGAACAGGGGATATTATTACTCATGACAAATGGTTCTTGGTTGAAAGCAGAGGTTACTAGAAAGAAATTTACTTGTGTTTTATTGACTATGCAAAGTTTTTTACTGTAAATCATGACAACTTATGGATAAGTTTGCGAAGAATGGGTAATCCACTTAATTATGTTCATGAGGAATATATACATGGACCAACAGGCAGTCGTTTACACACAACAAGGGGATACTTAATGGATCACAAGAAGGAAAAGTGTGTGTCAGGGTTACATGCTTTCACCACATTTATTTAATCTTAATGCCTAGCAAATAAGCTGGATGTCTTATGTGCGGTTTTATAGGGAAGTAACACCAGTGATACATTTTGTTGTTGTTGTTAAGTATCGTGTAGCTGGATCTGACTCATACTGACCCTGCACAGGGTTCCCAATGCTATAAATCTTCATCTTTCTCCCATGGAACAGCTGGAAGTTTTGAACTGCCAATCTTGAGGTTAGCAGCCCAATTTATAACCACTATGCTATCAGAGCTCCTTTGTTGTTGTTCTTAGGTGCCATCAAGTCAGTAC
>NW_006408840.1:2176938-2179032 GCF_000296735.1 Chrysochloris asiatica
ATTTTTGTTTTCTTGACATTGAGATGTAATCCATACTGAAGGCTGTGCTCTTTGATCTTCATCAGTAAATGTTTTAAGTCCTCTTCACTTTCAGTAATTAAGATTTGTTGAAAGTTGCTCTCCAGAGTAGAGATGCTTAAGCAAATGGAAGAAATGAGGAGGTGCAAGAGCTGAACAGAAAATGTCAAAGATCAGCTTGGGAAGATAAAGCCAAATATTACAACATAATGTGCAAAGATCTGGAGTCAAGAAATTTGGAAGAGCTCCCTAGTGAAACATATGTTGTTGTTGTTGTTATGTGCCGTGAAGTCGGTTTTGACTCATAGTGACCCTGTACAGGTTTTCCAAGGCTGTAAATCTTTACGAGAACAGAAAGCCTCATCTTTCTCCCGCAGAACAGCTGATAGTTTCGAACTGCTGACCTTGCAGTTCACAGCCCGATTCGTAACCACTACACTACTAGTGAAACATATATATGTATATATATAAAAAGAAGATTTTTATGGATTCTAGACTCGTCACTCTTTCATAATACAAACATCTTCTACTTGGGAACATGAATATGTGCCAAGATTTTATAAAGGGCTGTAAATTTACATTAATTTTCTCATACATGATTTTATTATCCAAATATATTATGAAATAGTATATAACATTGATTTTGTTTACATTTAAAAAATTAGAATTTAAGTGTTCTAGTGTGGTGCTATAGGATAAAATCAGACTGTGAACCATAAGGTTGGCAGTTCAAGTCATGAGTCATGACTTAGAAACCCGATAAAGGGTTGCTATGAGTTGGAATCCACTTGACAGCACTTAAAACAGCAACCATAAATCAGCATGGCTTAATTCACTTTTGCTGTTGTTTCTAAGTGCCTTCAAGTCAATAGGGACTCAAAGTGATGCTAAGCCTAACAGAAGGAAACATTGCCGGATTAAGCATCAGCCTCATTAATGTTGCTACTCTTGAGCCAATTGCTGCTGCCACTATGCGAAGTCAGATCGTTGGGAGTCTTCTACTTTTTGCCTGATGCTCCAATTTGTCAAGCATGATTTCATTCTCCAGGGACTGGAACCATCTGATAATAAGTTTGAAATGTGAAAGATGAAGTCTGATCATCCAGGTTTCTAAGGAAATTCTGGTTGTACTTATTCCAACATAGATTTGTTTGTTCTTTTGACAGTCCATGGTATTTTTGTTTGTTTCTTTCCTAAATTTTTAATGTGAATTGAGTGGTTGTTTACTTGGGAGAACATCAGTTTTACACTCATTGTTTCACTGCAATGATTACAATCCCCTCCACACATCATCATTTAACAGTATTTGCTTCTATTCCCTCTGTTTTCTTTTCTTCTTCTTCTTCTTCTTCTTCTTCTTCTTCTTCTTCTTCTTCTTCTTCTTCTTCTTCTTCTTCTTCTTCTTCTTCTTCTTTTTATGGATACAAAAACACTCAGGAATATTTAATCATTCATACAAAAAAGGGAACATTCTATCAGCATGCTCCTGGCTGTCAGCACACAGCCTTTATTTTCCCATGAATCTAGAGTCTTAGCTGCTCTATCTCTCCGTGTCATCATCTCTGCCTCAATCTCTGGTATCACTGTTTCTGTGGATGAGTCCACATTTCACTCAAACTCTTCTCCTTTGATGGTCCCAGGGTCCTCCATTTCTGGAATTAACCACCCTCCCTCTTTATTTTACAAAACTTCCACTTACACAATTGTGACAATCCCAATTAGTCATGGTCACAATTATTGACTATTCAATGATAAGAGTCTTATCTTCATCTTGTTTCACCAAACCCATCTTGATACAATGAAAACTATTCAGTAGGGATATTACCTTCCCCTGCACACTCTGAAACTAAACTCACTCTTGAAAACTTGTAAGCCAGTCACTTCGTGTCTTTTTATAGCTCCCATTTTGTGTACCCAATGTCTAAGTTGCCCATCCCTATAACCCTGTATCAGAGGGGATGGGAAATTCTTGATGTGAAGACTCCATCTCTCTCAGTTAGTATTTTGAGCTACTACATCCATAAGTATAAGTCAAATTCTTCAAATTGTAGCAATTTACACTCTCTCTCTCTCTCT
>NW_006408840.1:2180065-2185342 GCF_000296735.1 Chrysochloris asiatica
TTGGACATATTGTCAGGAGGGACCAGTCACTGGAGAAGGACATCATGTTTGGTAAGGTCGAGGGCCAGAGAGAAGGAGGAGACCCCTAGCAAGATGGATTGGCAAAATGGCAGCATCAATGGGCTCAAGTGTGGCATCCATTGTGAGGTTGGCCCAGGATTGTGCAGAGTTTCGTTCTGATGTGCATAGGGTCACTATGAATCATTACCAACTCGATGGCACATAACAACAACAACAAACATTTACAATAGTTGCCCAAAGGATGAAATATTTAGGAATAAATGTAACTAGAGAAACAAAGGACCTATACAAAGGAAACTACAAAACACTACTACAAGAAACTAAAAGACACTTAAAATAATGTAAGAATATACCATGCTCTACAACAGGAAGACTTAACATTGTACAAATGTCAATACTACCCAAAGCAACCTACACATATAATGTAATCTCCATCCAGAATCCAATGGCATTCTTTAGGAATACAGAAAAAACAATTTCAAACTTTATACGGAAAGACAAGAGACCCAGGATAAGCAAAACACTGCTTTAAAAGGAGAACACATTGGAAGCTTCTCCACTCCCTGATTTCAAAATTTAGTACATGGCTACAGTGGTCAAAACAGCCTGGTGTGGTATAATGAAAGATACATAGATCAGTAGAACAGAACTGAGAATCCAGAAATTATCTCAAACACTTTCAGCTAACTGATCTTTAACAAAAAGGACAAAGTACATTGAATGGGGAGGATATATAGTCTCTTAACCAGATGGTGCTGGCAGAATTTGAAATTGATATACAAAAGATTGAAGCAAGTTATTTACCTCATGCTATATACATATATTAACTCAGCATGTATTAAAGACTTAAATGTGAATCCCAGAATTATAAAGGTAATCAAATTGTAAATGGTATAACTTTCTTAATTTCCTTTTCAGCACTGTCATTATTAGTATAGAGGAGTCCAACTGATTTTTGTACATTGATCGTGTATCCTGCCACTTTGCTGAATCTTCCAATGTGTTCCATTAGTTTTCTTTGCCGAGTCTTTGGGGTTTTGTATGTATAGGATCATATCACCTGCAAGCAGAAAAAGTTTTACTTCATCTTTGCCAATTTGGATGCTTTTAATTTTCCTGTGTTGCCTTATTGCTAAGACTAAGGCTTCCAACACAATATTGAATAAGAGTGGTGATAAAGAGCAGCCTTGTTTGGGTCCTGTTCACAAAGGCAAGGCTTTCTCAACCTCCATTGTGAGTGAGGTTGGCTGTTGGTATATTCCATTAATTATGTTGAGGAATTTCCCTTCAATTCCTACTTTGTTGAGTGATTTTATCAGGAATGGTTATTTGATTTATTCAATTGCCTTTTCTGCATCAATAGATATGACCATCTGATTTATTCTTTTTTAAATTAATACAGTGGATAACATTGATCATTTTTCTAGTGTTGAACCATACTTGCCTTCTTGATATGATGGACTGGTATTGGACATTTAGAATTTGACAACCACATAGTTCACTATGCCAGGAATGACAAATTGAAGAGGAATGGTGTTACATTTATCGTTAAAAAGAACATATCCAGATCAGTCATGAGGTACGACACTGTCTGTGATAGAATAATATCCATGTGCCTGCAGGGAATACTAGTTAATTCTATTATTATTCAAGTAAATGCACCAACCACTAAACCTAGTGAGGATTAAAGAGAAGAATTCTGCAAGCTTCTACAATTTTAAATTGATCAAACATGCAATCATGATGTACTGATCATTTCTGGTGATTGGAATGCAAAGCTTGAAAACAAAGAGGAAGGATGAGACGTTGCAAAATAAGGCCTTGGTGGTAGAAATGATGCTTGAGAATGCATGCTATAATTCTGAAAAATCAATTAATATGATCATTTCATAAATATCTTCTTAAGACAGCAAAAAAGACAATTATACACATAGACCTCAGCAGATGGAATACACAGAAATCAAATTAACTACATCTGTGTAAAGAGATGGTGGAAAAGCTCCATATCATCAGCCAAACCAAGGTCAGGGACAGATTGTGGAAAGACAATCAATTGCTCATATGCAAATTCAAACTGAAGATGAAGAAAATAAAAACAGGTACATGAGTCAAAATATGAACTTGAATATATCCCACCTGAATTTAGAGATCATCTGAAGAACATATTAGATACATTAAACACTAAAGATGGAAGACGTGAAGACTTGTGAGATGACATTAAGAACATCATACATGAAGAAAGCAAAAAGTCATTGAGAAGACAAGAAAGAAGGAAAAGGTCAAAATGCACATCACAAAAGACACTGAAATTTGTTCTCCAGTGTAGCAATGCAAACGCAAATGGAAGAAATGAGGAGGTCCAAGAGCTGAAAAGAAAATTTCAAAGGTCAGCTCAAGAGGGCAAAGTGAAATACTACAATGAAATGTGCAAAGATCTGGAGTCAGAAAACCAAAAGGGAAGAACATGCTCAGCATTTTTCAAGCTGGGGGAACTGAAGAAAAAATTTAAGCCTATCCTTTTGATATTGAAGGATTCTCTGGGATAATTATTGAATAATGCAGAAAGCATCAAAAGAAGATGGAAGGAATACACAGAGTCACTGAATCAAAAGGAAATTATTGATGTTCAACCATTTCAAGACATAGCATATGATAAACAGCCAATGATACTGAAGGAAGACGTCCAAGGTACATTGAAGGAGTTGGCAAAGAAGAAGGCACCAGGAATTGATTCAATAAAATTTGAAATCTTTCAAGAAAGTGAGGTGGCACCAGAGGCACTCACTCATCTACGCCAAGAAAATTGGAAAACAACTATCTGGCCAACTGATTGGAAGAGATCCGTATTTGTGCCCATTCCAAAGAGAGGTGACCCAATGGAATTCAGAAATCATCGGACAATATCTTTGCTATCCCATGTGAGTAAAGTTTTACTAAAGGTAATACAGAAATGACTGCAAGCACACATTGACAGAGAATTTCAAGAGGTCCAAACTGGATAAAGAAGAGTATGTGGAATGAGGGATATCATTGCTGATGTCTGATGGATCTTGTCTGAAAGGAAATAATATCACAAAGATGTTTACCTGTGCTTTATTGACTACACAAAAGCTTTCAATTATGTGGATAATGGCAAGCTATAGACAACATTGCAAAGTATTAGTATTCCTGAACACTTAATTTGCTCATGAGGAATCTACATGAAACAAAAGGCAGTTGTTCGAACAGAACATGGGAACACTGAATGGTTTTATATTAAGAAAGGTGTGCAACAGGGTTGTATTGTTTCAACATACTTATTCAACCAGTATGCTGAGCCAATAATCCAAGAATCGGGGTTATATGAAGAAAAACGTGGCATCAGGAAGACTCATTAACAACTTGTGATATGCATATGATACAACCTTGCTTGCTGAAAGTGAAGAGAACTTAAAATTCTTACTGATGAAGATCAAAGACCACAACCTTTAGTATGGATTGCATCTCGATGTAAAGAAAACAAAAATCTTCATCACTAGACTAATAAACAACATTCTTATCAACGGAGAAAAGATTGAAGTTGTCAAGGACTTCATTCTTCTTGGATCAACTATCAACACTCTTGGAAGCAGCAGTCAAGAAATCAAACGAGGTATAGCATTAGTCAAATCTGCACAAGACCTTTTTAAAGTGTTGAAGAGCAAAGATGTCAGCTTGAGAACTAAATTGCATGTGAACCAAGACATGATATTTTCAATAATCTCATATGCATGCAAAGTCAAGACAGTGATTAAGGGAGACAGTAAAATTGATACTTTTGAATTATGGTTTTGGAGGAGAATATTGAAAGTCCCATGGGCTGCCAAAAGAACAAACAGATCAGTGTTGAAAGTTCAACCAGAGTGCTTCTATAAAGCCAACATAGCCAAACTTTGTCTCTCATACTTCAGACATATTGTCAAGAGGGACCAGTCGCTGGAGAAGGATATCATGTTTGATAAGAGGGAGGGTTAGAAAAAAAGAGGGAGACCCCCAGCAAGATGGATTGGCCAAGTGACAGCATCAATGGGCTCAAGAGTGGCAACAATTTTGAGGTTGGCTAAAGACAGGGCAGTGTTTCGTTCTGTTTTGCATAGGGTCGGTATGAGTTGGTCCTTACTCTACGGCCCCTAACAACAAAAGCAATGGTTTGTCAATTTTATTAATCCTTTTAAAGAACCAGCTTCTTGTCCTGATTCTTTCTATAGTTTGTCTGTTTTCTATCTCGTTTATTTCTGCTCTAATGTTTTCATTTATTTTGCTCTGTTGACTGTAAATTTACTTTACTGGTCTGTTTTTAGTTGTTGGAGATGTTGTGTTAATGTGTTGATTTTGTTTTCTTATTCTTTTTGGATGTGTTCATTTATTGCAATAAGTTGTCCTCTTAGTATTGCTTTTGCCGTGTTCCCAAAATTTTGATATGTTGTATTTTCGTTCTCATTAGTCTCAGAATTTTGTGAATTCCTGTTCTATTTCTCCTACTACCATGTAGTAGGATGTTATTCAGTTTCCATGTGTTTTATTTTATTTTATTGGTCCTTCTTTGTTGATTTCTAATTTTAGAAATTGTGGTCTGAGAAAATTCTTTGTAGTATTTTGATGTTTTAAAATCATGGAGGCTTGTGTGGCCTAACAAATGTTCTATTCTGGAGAATGATCCATGTGCACTGGAAAAAAAATTTATATCGTGCTTTGTAGGGTTGAATGCTGTGCATACATCTATGTGTCTAGTTGGCTCATTGTGTTGCCTTGTGGCTTTGATGAGTTTCTTTCTAGTTGTTCTATCCTTTTTCAAATGTGGTGTCTTAAAAATCTTCCACTAATATTGTAGATTTGTCTATTTCTTTCTTCAGATTTATTAGAGTTTGCTTTACATATTTTGCACCTCTTTCATTGGGAGAATAGTTTTTTGGTTTTTTTTATTAGGGTTATGTCATCACTATTTATTATACTAATGCCATCTTGTTTAATTGACCTTTTAATCATGAGATAATGTCCATCTTTATCTATTATGCTTGTTTTTGCCTTAAAGTTTATTTTATTAGAGATTAGTATTGCTACTTCTGCTCACTTTGGATTGCAATTAGCTTGCTAAGTTTTTTTTAAGTCCTTTAGTCTGCTTTTTGCATTTGTGTGTAAGGTGTGTCTCTTGCAGACAGCTTATTGAAAAATCTTGTTTTCTTATCCATTCTACAAATTTCTGTTTCTTTACTTGTGCATTTAATACATTGACATTCA
>NW_006408840.1:2186378-2186917 GCF_000296735.1 Chrysochloris asiatica
TTTATTACAGCATCGTATTTGATTGAAAGCTTTGCTGGGTAGATGATTCTTTGTTGGCAGTTGTTGTTTTGTTTTTTGTTTTATACTTTCAGGGTTTTATATATGTCTCCCGATTGTTTTCTTACTTGCATGGTGGTTTCTGCTGAGAGATCAGAGCTTAATCTTATTTGCTTGTCTTTGTAAATAACACTTTTCTTTTCCCTAGTTGCTGTCAGGATTCTCTTCTGGTGTTTAATTTTGGAGAGATTGATTATGATATGTCTTGTTGATTTTCTTTTGAGGTCCAGTTTTCCTGGGAATTATTGAGCTTCTTCAATGTTTATCTTTTCTTTTTTCAGGATGTTAGGGAAATTTTCTTCCCTAACATCTCTTCTGTGTTCTTATGTTATTCTTCCTGTTCCAGAATACAATAATTCTTAAATTATTCCTCTTCATGTTGTCCCATATGAATCCTAGGCTTTCTTCAGATTGTTTTAATCCTTTTTTTCATCTTGCTTTTCTATCTTAGATGTATTGAGACATTTGTCTTCCAGCTTACT
>NW_006408840.1:2187620-2192460 GCF_000296735.1 Chrysochloris asiatica
AAAAAAAAAAAAAAAAAGATTTGATACTATAGTCTTTAATTGCAGAAAAGAAAAGAAAAAATCTGTAGAAACATGGACTAGGCTCTTTTCTTAGTGGGAGACAGTTCATAGCTGAGCAGATCCAAACCCTCCAGGGGTGGGAAGGATGTCCACTTTTTCAGGCATTTCCTTTAGTCACCAGAGTTGTAGTGCACAGACAGGGAAATGACCAGATGAAAAACTATATGCACCTTTATCACTGAAGTTCAGTCAAGTCTCTGCAATGGGATTTCTGTCCTGTGGCTGTATTCCCTGTGACCCTCTCAAGATGGCTGCACCCTTCAAACACCTTTGTTGTTTAATACATTAAAGAGTTCTTGTGTAGCAAGAGAGCTTGATTATGATGCCATTTGTCATTTGATTTCTTAACTGCCGTTTCCACATCAGTTTGTTGAAAGATTTCAATTTGTATTCCATCAATTCCCGGTGCCTTGTTAGTTGCAAACACCTTCAACACACCTTTGACTTCTTCTTTCAAGATCATTGGCTCTTGATAATACGATACCTCTTGAAATGGTTGAACATTGACCATTTATTTTGGATACAGTTACTCTGTGTCTTCGTTTGATGCTTTCTGCATCATTCTATATTTTGTCCATAGAATCCTTCAATATTGCAAGCCAAGGCTTGAATTTTTCCTTCAGTTCCTTCCCTAGCTTGAGAAATGCTGAGCATGCTCTTCTTATTTGGTTTTCTAACTCCAGATCTTTGCACATGTCGTTATAGTAGTTGACTTTTTTTTAATAAGGCTTACCTTTGAACTTTTCTATCCAGCTCTTTAACCCCCTCTTTGTTTTATAGGTTTTAGCATCTCTATGTGGAGATCAATTTTCAGTCTATTCTGATCATTGTTTTGGGCTTTTGCTTCTTTCTTGTCTTCTTAATGACCTTCAGCTTTCTTCCTCTATGATGTTAATGATATCATCCCACAACTCTTCTTGTCTTCAGTCATTAGTGTGTATAGTGTGTAATGCACCAAAGCTGTTCTTTATATGAATTCTAACCTTAGGTGGGATACATTCAAGGTCATATATTGGCTCTTGTGGACTTTTAAATTTTTTCTTGAGCTTCAGCATAAACATGAATATGAACAACTGATGGTTCCACAGTCTGTCTTGGCCTTGTTTTGGCTGATGACATGGAACTTTTTCACTATTTCTTTCAGAAAATATAGTCAGTTTGATTTTTGTATATTTTGTCTGGTGAGGTCTATGTGTATAGTGATCTTTCATGTTGTTTTAAAATTTGATATTTGCAATGGAGAAGTGACTGATCTTGCAAATTTTATCATGAAATCCAGCATTCTTTCGATCACAAAGAGCATATTTTCTCAATAGCTGATCCTTCCTCTTTGTTTCCAATGTTTGCATTCTTGTCCCCAATAATTATCAGTACAACTTGATTAACTTTTTTTGCTCAATTTCAGAATAAGAAATTGGTAGAATTCTTTATCTTCATCCTCATTGGCTTTATGGATTGATATGTAAATTAGAATAGTAGTTGAATTAACCAGTCTTCTTTGTAGCTGTGTGAATATTATCTTATAACAGATAGATCTTCAGATGCTCTTTTTGATAATGAATGTGATGCCATTCCTCTATGACTTTTATATTCAAGATGGCAAATGACAGTCCATTTCACCTCACTAATGCCTCTGATAATGTTTTTGTGTTATTTTTTATTTTTGACATCTTCCAATTTTCTGAGATTGATGCTTCATACATTCCTTGTTCCAATTATTAATTGATATTTGCAACTATTTCTCTTTATTTTTAGTTTTGCCTCTTCAGCACATGAGCATCCCAAGAACTTTACTCCATTTGTGTCATCACAATCAACTCTTCTTTGAGGGGGCAGCTCTTCCCCTGTAGTATTTTGAGTAACTTCCAACTAGTGGGTCTCATCTTCCAGCACTATCTGAGAATATTTGGTTGCTCCTTATCACGTTAAGGAGCTCTGGTAGCATAGTGGTTACGAATCAAAATGCTAACCTCAGGGTCATCAGTTCTACCAGTTGTTATGCAGGAGAAAGATGAGGCTTTCTGTTCGCGTAAAGATTTACAGCCTCGGAAACCCTGTATAGGGTAACTATGAGCCAGCACCAACTCAATGGCACATAACATCACAACCTTATCATGTTTCAATATTCAGTATTCTGATGCTATCTGACAGTGTTCTACTTGCATTTTATGGTTTTGAGTGATTATATTTTTTTAAGTAGTCTGTCTATCTTTCTTAAAAATTTTTTGAACTCAGCTCAAATACAGTGATATTATTTTTGTTTTCAGAAACTCGGTACATGCTATCATGTGCAAATAACATCCTCTTTATGAGAGTTTTTTAAAATTTTTTAACATGAAATTCATAAATCAGTCACTAAAGTGTCAATTTTTTGGACTTCCTGGAATAGCCTTTTTTAAAATTATAAGGAAAATGATTGCATTCACATGATTGTTTCCCATTGTTTGAAGTCTGAATGATTTCATCAGATTGTTGCAGAGATTGTTGACTATCGAGCAACAACACGTATACCTATTTAAGAAGTGTTATTGCTCTTTAATGACATTGAGTCAGTTCTGACTCATAGCAATCCTGTATAGGGTTTCCAAGGAGTGGATTGTGGGTTTGAACTGCCAACCTGTAGTTCAAACGTATCTTGTAGTCCAGTGTTTTATCCTACAGTGCCACCCTTATTTGGAGTAGGTTATACTAAGGCCATTTTATAGAAAATCAGGGTCTCTAGATATCAGATAGGAAGGATAAGGAAGGAAGGAGGTAGGGAGTAAGGGAGGGAGAAAGGTATGCAAAAGCCAAAAGGAAGAAAAGGTTATATTACAATAAATGGGAAAAATGATTATCCATATAATCTAATTACATATTACTCTAAAAATCATTTAATTAATCTAACATTTTATAAGAGATTTCTTTCCAAGACTCCTTCAGTAAAAAATGTATAGAACTCTAATTTCAACAGACTCTAATACAATTTCATCCTCAAAATATTGCAACTTATTGTTAATATTTTTATTTATTTATATATTTAATAGAACTATAGCTTAACATGCAACATTACAATGATAAAACAACCTAATTTAGATGAGATATACGAGAGAGCATCCTATCTTGATTCAAGTATCAAAGTTCATGGGATAGGAAATACAGTTGAGTTTAAATAATCAGAAATTGGAAAGGAAGATATAGTAGAATAAAACCACATAATCAATACATACACACAAAAAATGTGCATATGAAAAAGTTAGAATTATGCTACAATGCAGAGTAGAAACAGTAATAGTGTGTTATACTTAAAAAATAATGGAATTCTTATTTACTAGAATAAGAATCTTATTTAAATCTACTGTAAAAGTAACAGTTCATTACAACTTCTGCTTTTAATTTGGTATTTTTTCTTCTTTTCTATTAACTTATGGAATTTTTTGTCCTTTTACAATTAAAGTCACATACTGGAACTCTTAGATTTCATAGTTCTCACTAGATTGGACATTTAAGTAGGCCATATATCACTACTATGCAAAACAATTTTCCTTAATTTAATTTTCTTTTTCTTAGGACTCATTCAGTAATTAGATTAGTGGACTGTTGTTCCCTAAAACAAGTTTATTATTATACTGCTTAACCCAAATTGTTTTGACAACAAATTTGTAGAACCAGGACACAGTTAAATAGGGTTCATTTGAACATGAAGCACTTGAATCTTGAAACATCAACTATCCCCTTGTCACTTCCTTGATAAAGCCATTTGAACATTATTACAAGAAATGTATCATCATTAAATCCTCAAACAGAGATGGCTTGAACTATGTGGTGGATCTTTTGTGCCTAGCTCATTTAGCAACTCATGTCTCTGTTGTTAGGTGCCATCGAGTCAGTACCAACTCAAAGCAACCTTATGCACAGCAGAATGATACATCGCCTGATCCTGTGCCAACCTCACTATTGTTGTCATACTTGAGCACATTATTGCTGCCACGCTGCAAACTCATCTCCCTGGGGGTAGTCCTCTTTTCTCTGACCTGCATCCTTACAAAACATGATATCCTTCATCAGCAACTGATCCCTTTTGACAATATGTCTGAAGTAAGAGAGATGAAGTTTGGTCATCCTGGCCTCTAAGGAGCACTCTGGCTTCACTTCCAACACAGATCTCTTTGTTCTTTTGGCATCCCATGACACTTGTAATATTCTCTTCCAACACCATAACTCAAAAGGATCAATTCTTCTACAGTCTTCCTTAATCACTGTCCTGCTTTCACATGCATATAAAGTTATGGAAAGCACCATGGCTTGTCTCCTTGGTCCTCAAGCTGACATATTTGCTGTTCAACATTTTAAAAAGGTCTTGTGCAGCAGATTTGCCTAATGCAATACGGCATTTGATGTCTTGACTACTGATTCCGTGAGTGTTGATAGTTGATCCAAGAAGAATGAAGTCCTTAGCAACTTCAATCTATTCTCTGTTGATGAGTATGTTGTTTATTGGTCCAGTGGTGAAGATTTTTATTTTCTTTACATTTAGATGTAATCCATACTGAAGGCTGTGCTCTTTGATCTTCATCAGTAAATATTTTAAGTCTTCTTCACTTTCAGCAAGCAAGTTTGTATCATGGGCATATCGCAGTTTGTTAATGAGTCTTTCTCCAATCCTGATGCCACATTTTTTTTTTTTTCGTATAACCCAACTTCTTGGATTATTTGTTTAGCATACAGATTGAATAAGTATGATGAAAGAATAAACCCTGTAGCACACCTTTCTAAATTTTAAACCATTCAGTGTTCCCAT
>NW_006408840.1:2193581-2194977 GCF_000296735.1 Chrysochloris asiatica
GAATTTGCATATGAGCAATTGATCTTCTGTTCCACAATCTGCCCCAGGCCTTGTTTTGACTGATGATATGGAGCTTTTCCATCATCTCTTTACACATATGTAGTCAATTTGATTTCTGTGTATTCCATCTGGTGAGGTTCATGTATATAATCATGTTTTATGCTCTCTAAAGAAGGTATTTGATATGAACAAATCATTGATTTTTGCAGAATTCTATCATGTGATCTCCAACATCGTTTCTAGCACCAAGTCCAAAATTTCCAACTACTGATCCTTCCTCTTTGCTCCCAACCTTTTAATTCAAATCACCAGTAATAATCAAATATCTGAGCTATATATAAATGGTCACTTTTATGTACTCTTATATATGCCAGTTAGAACCTACAATTCAAATTTCAGTAGTTAGAACCTTAAAACCATAGGTAGCTATAATTTCAATGGCTCTAATTTAAATCAAACACCTAAAATTAATTATATGTCTTCTTAAACATATAGCTTTAAAAACAGTTATAGAAAATTAATTATATGTCTTCTTAAACATATAGCTTTAAAAACAGTTATAGAAAAGTGTTTCCAGTTTTTGCATCCACTGATAATTCTATGAGCTACATTATATTTAGTCTCAACAGATGTGTCTTCATTAAAAGAATGTGTGGTCCCTAATAAATGAAAAAAAAAAAAAAATCAAGTAAGTCCATATGAAGAAAAAATGTATCAATATGTTTCTGAATGAGAAAATATGTTCATTTTATAACTTGAAAAAAACTACAGAATTTAAGATAATTTAACCTGAGGCAACTGACGGTCACTGGTTGAATTCTCATCTTACCTGATCCCATTCCTAATCAGTATGCCTCATGCATGGCCACCTCTAATTTTTCACTGGAGTCTTACTTATAATTATGATGAACAGAGTTCAGGGACAATGTTCAGGTTAAGAAGGACTACCAAGACCTGAAATCTATTTCAGAAAATCAGTCAATGAAAACCATAGATCATTAAGTCTGATAGATCTCTTACACAACAGATAATAGAGATGGCCCAGGACCAGGCAGCATTTCTTTCCCTTGTTCATGTGGTGATCATGAGTCAGGTCCCAATTTGAAGGCAGTTAACAACAAGTTTGCCATTGTTATGTGATCTTTTTTAAGTGTGGTTGTTGTTGTTGGTAAGTGCTATCCAGTGGGTTCCAACTCATAGTGGCCTTCTATAGGGTTTCTGAGGAGTGGCTGGTGGGTCTGAACTACCGTCTCATGGTTAGTGATTAAAATGCTTATCCAACAACCCAAAACAGATATGTTGTTGTTGTCAGGTGCCATCGAGTCAGAACCGACTCATAGCGACCCCATGCACAGCAGAACGAAACAATGTCTGATCCTGGGCCAACCTCACTACT
>NW_006408840.1:2197462-2199523 GCF_000296735.1 Chrysochloris asiatica
GACTCCACATCCTCCTATCGAAACTCTTCTAATAATTGTGTCAAGGCTGGTCCCCGGCATATTGTATCCATGATTCAAAGCTTAATATTAAGTTACTGCTTAGTTAAATTATTATACATTATAAATGCTGCTTCATATTAATAATATTTCCTTATATCTCTTTTGACTGGCTTTATGTGGATGGGTTATTTCTGGATTGTCATTTCTGTTCCATTGATCAGTGTATCTTTCATTGTACCATTACAAAGCAGTTTTGACCATTGTGCCCATGTAATCAATTCTGAAGTTGGGGAGTGAGAAAGAATAAGTTTCCAATCTCATTCTTCTTAAGCAGTGTTTTGCGTATCCTGGGTCTCTTTTCTTTCCATATAGAGTTTATAATTGTTTTCCCCATCTCTTTGAAGAATGCCACTGGAATCTGAATTTGGATTGCATTATATGTGTAAATTGCATTGGGCAGTATTGACATTTTCACAATATTAAGTCTCCCTATCCAGGAGCATGGTACATTATGCCATTTTTGTAGGTCTTTTTTGGTTTCTTATAGTAGTGTTTTATAGTTTTCTTTTTATAGGTCCTTTGTTTCTCTGGTTATATTTATTCCTAGATATTTCATCTTAAAGTTTGCTGTTGTAAATGATATTGATTTTCTGTCCTTTTCAGTGCTGTTGGTATTGTTATAGAGGAATACAACTGATTTTTGTATGTTGATCTTATATTCTGCCACTTTTTTGAAGCTTTCAATGAGGTCTAGTTGCTATTTTACTAAGTCTTTGCGGTGTTCTATGTATAGGATCATATCATCTGCAAATAGAGCTTTACTTCCTCTTTGCCAATTTGATTCCTTTAATTTCCCCTGTCATGCTGTATAGTTCTTGCTAAGGCTTCCAGCACAATATTGAATAGGAGTAGTGACAAAGAGCATCCTTGTCTGGTTCCTGTTCACAGTGGGAAGACTTTCAGTTTCTCTCCACTGAGAGTAATGTAGGCTGTTGGATTTGCATATATGCTCTTAAATATGTTGAGGAATTTCACTTCAATTCTTACTTTGTTGAGGATTTTTATCAGGCATGGATGTTGGATTTTTTCAAATGTCTTTTCTGCATTAGTCAGTATTATCATATGGTTCTTTTCTTTTTTCTTAATTATATATGTCGATCATTTTTCTAATGTTGAACCATCCTATCATCCCTGATATGAATCACAATTGGTCATGATGTATTGTCTTTTTGATGTGCTTCTGGATTCTGTTGGATAGGATTTTGTTGAGAATTTTTGCATCTATATTCATGAAGGATATTGGTCTATAATTTTCTTTCTTAGAGATATCCTTCACTAGTTTCTGTATGAGGGTTATGCTTGCTTTATAAAATGTATTTTGAAGTTTTCCACCCTTCTCTATATTATGGAATAATTTTAGTAAAATTGTTGACAGCTTTTCCCCGAATGTTTGGTAGAACTCACCAATGAAGCCATCTGTACCTGGACATCTTTTGGTTGGGAGTCTTTTGATGACCTGATCAATACCAAATGGACACCGCTTGTCTGTCAGTTTGTTGTAATATAGTGGCTTGTGAGTTGCTGTGATTCTGAAAGCTATGCAACTGGTATTTTAAATAACAGCAGGGACACTCATGATGGACAGGTTTCAGATGAGCTTCCAGACAATGACTAGGAAGAAAGAGTGATGCACTATTTCCGACTATTTAGTCACTGAAAATCTTATGAATAGCAGAGAAACATGGTCAGATAGAGTGCTAGAAAATGAGCCTTTCAATTTGGTCCATGAGAACCAAAATATGACCTTAAATTTATCCCACCTGAATTTAGAGACCATCTGAGGAACAAATTTGGTATACTAAACACTAAAGACCGAAGACCAGAGGGTTGTGGGATGACATCAAGAACATCATACGTGAAGAGAGACAAAAAGTCATTAAGAACATGTGGTTATCAGATTCAAAATGGCCAATACCAGTCCATTTTAACTCACTAATGCCTAAGATATCGATGTTTATGCATTCCATTTCATTTTTGACCACTTCCAATTTTCCCAAATTC
>NW_006408840.1:2199748-2203774 GCF_000296735.1 Chrysochloris asiatica
GCCCTCAGAATCACAGCAACTCAGACCACCACAGCACGACAGACAGACGAGTGGTGGCCGTTTGGTTTTATGTCTATACTGTCTCTTTAAATTTCGATGTCAATCTTGATCACATCTCTCCAGCGTAGGGATGCTAAAGTATATGGAAGAATTGAAGAGGTCCACGAACTGAACAGAACATGGTGATATTGAATGCCTTAATACTAGCACAGTGTGTGACTGGGTTGTATCTATCATGATACTTATGGATTCTGTATGCTGAGGAAATAATCCTAAAAATAATCCTAGAAACTGCGTTTTATGAAAAAGAACACAGTATCAGGATTGAAAGAACAGTCATTCACAATCTGTGATATTCGGATGGCACAATCTTGCTTGTGGGAAGAGAAGATGATTTTAAATATTTACTGATGAAAACAAAAATCTTCAGCATGGATTACAACTCAATGTAAAGAAAACCAAGATTGGACTCACAAATAGCTTGATGGTAAACAGAGACAAGATTGAAGTTGTCAAAGATTTCATTTTACTTGGATCCATAATTAATACTCATGGAAGTTGCAGTCAAAAAAACAAAAAAAAACTTATTGTATTAGGTAAATTTGCTACAAAAGACCTCTTTTAGAGTTTTAGAGTGCAAAAGATGTCACTTTGGGAACTAAGATGCAACTCACCGAAGCCATGATATTTCAATCACCTCATGCACATGGAATAGCTACACAATGAATTAAGAGAATAGTAAAATAATTAATGCATCTGAATTCTGGTGTTGATGAGGAATACTGAAATTATCATGGGCTCTCAGAAGAACAAATAATTCTGTCTTGAATGAAGGACAATAAGAAAGCGCCTTAGAAGTGAGTTTGATGAAAATTTGTCTCATATACTTTGAGCATGTTATAAGGGGTACAATCCCTAGAAATATATCATGCTTTGCAAAGTAAGGGTTCAGTGAAAAAGCAGAAGACCTCCCTGACATGGTTTGACACTGTGACTGAAAAATGTTCTCAAATATAGCAATGATTGTGAGTATAGAACAGAACCAGGCACTGTTTCATTCTGCTGTGTGTAAGGTCACTATGTATTGGAAACAAGTCAGTGGCACCTAACAACAGCCACTGACTTGTTTCCAATACATAGTGACCTTAGAGTTAATAGATTGTAGTGAATATTATCTGCATCCCATCTACCAATACTCAAATATATTTCTATTTAATTTTAGTTTCTTTGCTTCAACCCATTGTTAATGTGCTTTTGACAATATTGTTGATCATTGTCAATTGTATTCTTACTCATGATGAGCCCATATGTCAAAGTAGAGTTGCCCCAGTGCTCTCTTAGCTATGTTGTTGTTGTTGTCAGGTGCCATCGAGTCGGAACCGACTCACAGCGAACCCATGCACAGCAGAACAAAACAATGTCCGATCCTAGGCCAACCTCACTAACGCTTCCACACTTGAGCCCATCAATGATGCCACCTGGACAATCCATCTCGTTAGGGGTCTTCCTCTTTTTCTCTGACCCCCACCTTCTCTGACCCAGCATGACATCCTTCTCCAGCGACTGTTCCCTCCGGACAATACGTCCAAAGTATGAGAGACGAAGCTTAGCCATCCTGGCCTCCAAGGAGCACTCTGGCTGCACTTCTTCCAAAACAGATAATCTGCTCTTACTCTCACAGAGCCACTGAGTGAGTTTGAAACAGCTACCTTTTTGTTAGTAGCCAAGTGTTTAATCTTTGTACAAAGGTAAAAACCTCTGCATTTTTAATATTTCAAACTTTTAAAATTTATAAAGCACAGAATCAGGAATATCATGACCCATACTCACTAAAGACAATATAAAAATGAGAAATATAATGAGAATGGTTTAAATTGAAAGTTTAAAAAAAAAAAAAAGCACTAAATTTTGCATAAGTTTCCTGGCTAATAAAAAATTGAGTTTTTTTACAATGAAAATTCATTATATAGGACAAATATCAGGCAGAAATAAACTGGGATTTCTGACTCAATAATTTATCTAATGTAAATCCAGAGAATAAATTGGGGCAAAAAGTTCAAGAATTGTTTTTCCATCATTATGAATTGTCTATCAATATGACCTTAAAAGATTTATCTTTCACACAGGTAGAAAAAATAATCTTCTATAGTTAGATAGAATTTTTATCTCATTACCTTTTATTTTTTTAAATTGGCAGTGAAGCTTTGGACATAAGTACAATGCTGTCTGATGATAAAATTTTACTCCTTTTTGCTTTGCTTTATTTTTCTGAATTAAAAATATATCTTTAAGGACCAAGAATAATAGAATAGTTGCAGATTTTTTTCCTTAAAAATAGCACCAATTTCCTAGTTTAAAATATACAAGATCATTTTATGCTTTCCATTACTAAAATGCTCATTTAATTACATTTGTCATATTTACTGTTACATTTTCTTTAAAAATAACCTTACACATTAGAGTTTTTACATATTTTAAGGACCAGTACTGTTATGGATTGAACTGACTAGCTAGCTGGCTATATGCCATTGAGTTGGTTCTGACTCATAGTGATCCTGTATATGGTTTCTGAGAAGCTGTTGATTAGCTTGAACAATTAATTGATTAGCTTGAAGTTGGTTCAAACCAACTTTGCAGGCCAACTCATTAATCCACAGTGCCACACCAGGACTCCAATATATATAGTGATCTGTCTTTTCACGTTTTGATCAGGGCATGATCTCTAGGCTAGAAGAGGTGAATGTTACCTGTAGGGGAGGAAGTAGACCTGGAAAGAGTAAAATTAATAGAAATTGTATGATGGAGGTGTTGTGCATACCACTGCTACTTCAAATCTTGGTTAAGGTCAGGTAGAAGATTGAGGGAAGCAGCCTGGAAAGATTTACCATACACAATTTTATAAAGGCTCAATTTAATTCCATTTTTGGGGGCTACTCGAATTCAGAACAAGGCTAAGGGCAACACCTGGTCGCAGTGTAGATGAATTTCTTGATAGAATTTTGCCATCTGTGTTTTTTTTTGCTCATTTTCTCCTCTTTAAGATTGGGCTCTCTATGCTGAGTGTAATCTCCATTTCATCTGTAGATGTTTGCTGATTTGTAGGGTAACATGAGCAATGAATGATGTTCTGTTGTTACTCTGGATACTTGTGGGAGTCCAACCCTAGGTATAATGTCTTTCTAAAGGATTTTTTGAGCAGCAGCGAGAACTTCGAGCAGCAGCGAGTTGTGTAGTGAGGAGCTCCAACAACAACACGGAATACTGGGCCACAAGGCTGTTTAACGGAAAGCCTCATCTTTCTCACGTGGAGGACCTGGTGGATTTGAGCTGTTGACTGCAAGTTTTGCAGCCAGATTTTTAACCATTACGCTACCAGGCCTTCCACCTTCAAAATGGAGGATCGGGCAGACATGTAGTGAGGAGCTCGGTCAACAACAGCATGGAATACCGGGCCAAGAGGACTCATGAGATGGTGTTGGAACTCTGTAACAAATATAAAGGTATGTTTGGAGGTTCAGAGGGTTTATAGCTGGGGATTTTGCAGGAGAATCCAGAAATCCATTATTTTCTGGATCAAAACATTCAGCTGTTCCAGGAGCCACCACCTTGGGAAAGCTTATCTTGATTGTTCCAGGATTGATAGGATTAGAAGAGAATATCTTGATTGTATTTTGATTATATCATGATTGTATCAAGATTGACATAGAAATTTAAAGAGACAGTATAGATATAAAACCAAACGGCCACCACTCATCTGTCTGTCGTGCTGTGGTGGTTTGAGTTGCTGTGATTCTGAGGGCTATGCCACCGGTGTTTTAAATAACCAGCAGGGTCACTCATGGTGGACAAATTTCAGATGAGCTACAAAACAAAGATAGACTAGGAAGAAAGAGTGACAAACTACTTCTGAATAGCTAGTCACTGAAAACTCTATGAGTAGCAGAGAAACATTGTCAGATACAGGACTGGAAGGTGGGAAGGCACTGAGAATGCGACCGGGGAAAAAAATGCCTCCTCAAAGTAGAG
>NW_006408840.1:2205474-2208432 GCF_000296735.1 Chrysochloris asiatica
CTGGAGAAGGATGTCATGCTGGGTAAAGTGGAGGGTCAGAGAAAATGAGGAAGACCCCTAACGAGATGGATTGGCCATATGGCATCATTGATAGACTCACGTGTGGCAGCGGTAGTGAGGTTGGCCCAGGATCGGACATTGTTTCGTTCTGCTGTGCATAGGGTCGCTATGAGTCTATTCCAACTCGATGGCACCTGACAACAACAACAAAGGATTTTTACTACATCTGAAGTTCACTCAGTCTAGATGGGGAAAGTCTGTACCCAACCAGAAAAGGTATTTATCAAAACAAAACCAGCAAAAATTTAAGTCCCCAGCTAGGATGCATCTGTGTGAAACTGACCTGATCATTTTCAAAGATTGTTTACCTTAGTATTTGTGCAGGCCAACCTTTTGTCTTGGGTTTGTCTTGGGTTTGTCTTGGGATTGTTCTTGATGCAGACTAAACAGTGCCAACATCCTAAATGATTTTTGCAAATCACTTGCCCTAGATCCAGGGCCTCTTTCCTGTATTGTGTAATTTCATGGTCTCATTTAAGAAAACCGGGCTAGTTTTCACAGAATCTGAACCATTGCATTTCCATTCACTTTCTATCCTTTAACCTCACTAGAACAATTCCATCATTATTCAATTTTTATCCCTTAATCTCTTTTTTATGTTTTTTTTTGTCTCAAATCAACTCAAGTCCTTTGGCTTATAATGAGGTCCATGCTCAGTCAGTTCTGTATGCAGGAAAAATATGGGCTACCAGCTGAGCGTTCCTGGTTGAATAAGCAATTTCCAACAGGAGACATTGTCCTTCCCTTTCTGATGGCCAGGGAAATGCTTTACTGTCATCTTCTTAGGAAGCTGAACAGCATCCAGCACTCAGAGGATTTATTGGGCATATATAATGCTTCTCTTGCTTGCCATAAAGAGCTCTCTTTCACTCTGTATTGTCCCATGCACATGCAAAATGCAAAGTAACCTGGGCAGAATTTCCAGTCCAGATACATATTCATAGTCTTTATTGCTGATATTTCTAATGCCCTCCTTAATTCAAACTGTTTGGACCTTTGGGCCGAGGTCCCCAGTGGGAGAGCTACTGCCTCCATCAGGCTTTCTAAGGTTACTACTACATACCCCACTCTATGAGTCCTTTTCTCCACTTCACTACTTCTATTTACAAACAATGTCTAATACACTGGTATAATGGTTGGTCTAATAGGTCAGGTAGGCTGGAAAATACTTATTCAATGATTTCTATATAATAATGATTCAGTCTTCCAGCAGCCACATCAGGTTGGAGGGTGCCTACATTTAGTCACCCTACAATTATCTGGGTAATATTCTGATTGTCCAGTAAAATATTGCCCTAGCTGTCCTGTCATGAGCCATAGGTCTCCTTTCTGTTACAGTATGGAGTTGAACTGATAGGGAGCATGGATGTGATGGGCTGGCCCAGAGTTAAATTTTTGGCCTCTTTCCTGAAAGGATATCTGTTTCTGTGGGATTATTAGCTTTCAGCCTTCAACTGGATCTTTATGAGGGGGTAGGGGTGAAGGGGATGCTCACTTGACTCCCTGGAATTCTATTAGCCCACACAAAGGGGTTAGACTGATGGTCAATATTCTCAGGTCAACCTGGACTGGTTTCCAGAGTTTGAATCAGCAATTGCCAAGCATGTTCATTAGGAACCTCCATCTGCAGACTTTTGGTTTCATGAAAAAGCTTATTTGAGCATGCAACTTTGGAAGCAGGTCCCAGCCCAGTAACAGTACTGGGCCATCAGGTATATATATATATATATATATATATATCAAACAGTGTGTCAATTTCTTTACCCCAATGAAACAAGCTGGAAGTTTCAGGAAGAACTGATCCTCAGGCCCCACTGAGATACAAGTCACCATCACTGAACTGGATGATGGAGAATTCAGGGTTGTATTGACCATTGAATAAGTGGCCCCAGTGTCCACTAAAAACTGAACAATCTGTTTCCTGACTGGCAGTAGGGATGCAGAGGTTGATGTCAATTTACATTTGACCCTCCAGGCACTATCAGTGTTCTCCAAATAATGAAGCTTGTATGGCCCTTTTTTGAGTTGGAGGGTGGCTTTTCGTGCCAGATCTTTCCCTGAAATGTGGGCATTCATTTTTCATGTTCAGGCTTTTGGCAATAAACACATTGGTCCTTACTGAAGTCTCTCTTTCCTTTCAGGGGTCATCCCTGGGACCCCACAGGCATACCTCTATTGGTGTTTTAGGAAGACAGTAATGGCCTGAGGCTTCTTGTGCTCATTGTTGTTGAATACCTCGAGGGCAATGTAGACCATCTGGGAGGGATTTATGCCAATTGCCTTGTCAAACTTCTGCAGTTTCCTTCTAATATTGGGAGTGCTTTCAGAAATAAAAAATGTTAACCATTATGACATTTGCTGAGTCCTCAGGGTCAAGGTCTGTGTACTAATGGTAAGCCTGGTAGATTCATTTGAGAAATTCTGAGGGGTCCTCAGTTGCCTTCTGCCTGATTGCCTATACCATGTTTAAGTTCTTTTGCTTAGGAACTCCCTTCTTCAAACCTCCAAAAATGAACCTTTTATAGTGTAACATTCCTGACAGGCCCCAGTCATTTGGATTATAATTTGGTTCAATTAGAAGAATTGCCTTATCAGGAGCCAGGGTTCCATTGGGGTTTTCGCGGTGAAAGCAAGCTGCTTTGTCCTATGGCTTATCTAGGAGGAGCCTCCTTTTGTTTCTGGACAGGAATAAGGTCATCAGAGTCTGAATATCTGCACAATTAGGGTGATGGGTTAAAAATATGTATATATAAATGTATATATATATATGCTGTTATGTGCTGTGGAGTCAGTTCCGACTCATAGCGACCCTATACAGGGTTTCCGATGCTGTAAATCTTTACAGGAGCAGAACGCCTCATCTTTCTCCCATGGAACAGCTGGTAGTTCCAAACGCTG
>NW_006408840.1:2208767-2219626 GCF_000296735.1 Chrysochloris asiatica
ATTTTTGACTGAGTCATCTTCAATAGGAAGGGTTTGAATTTTTCCTATTTAACAAGTCGAAGACAAGAGAATGGAGTACTGGTCCAATATCTGGCAGATTGCCCTTCTGTATTCAATCTTATAGGCATCTGCTGGAGGGGTATTATCCTGCCTTTGTTCCAGGTAGCCTTCAACTGATATGAGTTCCTTGATGGGTAAGGAATAGAGAGATCACTTCTAAACTACTTTCCTTAGTGATTGAATAAGGCAAGGCCAGTTCACTAGATCAGACTATACTTTCTCAACTAGGTGTCTCTGGTGCATCAGGAGCCTTAGGCAGAATTAAGACATTAACTATTTTTATGTCTAAATTCAAGTACTAGTGTGTCTTCACAGGACAAAGCCCAGATCACAAGGTAAGTGGCTCAAACTCACTAGGCGCCCTTCAGAAATCTCATAGGGTCTCCATAAGCTGGAAAAACAATAACAATGTCTAATTTAATGCTGAAGCAGTCATCAGGGTGGACCTGAGGTTTTTCAAGCTTTTTGTCTGCCTCAATTGGGTGGTCAGGTTCTTTTCCCCACTGTACCATCAGTGTGTGCCTTTTATACCTGAATACCTATTGTGCAAGATCACAAAAGTCTGTATGTAAGGGATCTCATCCCATTTTTCTGTTTTTTTGACAGAACAATTTAAACCCTTTACATTAGCATAATTTACATTAGCATAACAATTTAAGGATCTATTCAAAGTCATTTCCCCCCATTATCTAGATTGTAGATAGGCCAAGTTATAGTACAATAAAGAAAACAAAAACCCTTACCACTGGACAAATAAAAAATATCAAGATAAATGAAGAAAAAATGAAGTTGTCAAATACTTTATCTTGCTTCCATCAACCATCAAGACTTATTGAATCAGCAGTCAACAAATCAAATGAAATTTGCATTAGGCAAATCTGCTGCACAAGACCTCTTAAAGGTGTTCAAGAGCAAAGATACTATTTTTTTTAATAATGTGTTCCTGGCCCATGTTATGGTTACTTTCAATAACTTCATATGCATCTTAAAGTTGGGCAATGAATAAAGAAGACCATAGAAGAATTGATGCTTATAAAAGTTATGGTGTTGGAGGAGAACATTAAAAGTACCATGGACTGCCAAAGAAAGAACAAATCTCTGTTGGAAAAAGGCACCTAACAATAATCAATGCTGTGAATAAACACATACACACATCATTTTATTTCAAGTTATTCCATTATATGACTCAATTTTCCACCTGTAAAACATATTATAGCTGAGATTTGCACACCTGTTGCTCATAGGAGTATTATATAAATTCGTTTGAACTGCAATATCAGTGGTTCATGCTCACCAGCTGCTCCTTGGAAACCATATACAGAGTCATAGTGGGTAGGAGCTGATTCAACAGCACTTAACAACAATAAAAACTACAATGTGGTGACTGGACATGTTTCTCTTTGGTGAGACCCATGATTTTAGCTGGCATTGATGATGTTGTTACTTATAACTGTTTTTCCAGATCAGTATGGAGTGCAGTTGACTCTTTGCTGATAAGTTTTGAAAAAAACTGTTCATAGCAGCAAGTTGTTCAAAACACAGATGCATATTTCAATGCATGCCTCCTCAAAGTGGGAAATTCATCACTGCTTATGTAAAGTTTATAGAACTCAAGCAGTTGGAGGCTATTGTAGCTAGCTCTCATCATCACTTTGCAGCTGAAAGATTTCCTGTCTTAGGTTATCAGTCACATTAGCTGGTTCCACATTGAATGGCACAGCAAAGATATTCAATTCCTTTTGTTTGCTTTTAATGTCCTTGAATCTTTCATTAAATGCCTCAATTACTTTCACACATTCATCAGCATATTCAAGTGTCACAGAGGCTTTTGTCTTTCCAGAGTGGAAAAATGCACCTTATTATTCCTTTCGAGTTGCACTTTCCACACCCTTAATATCGAGCTCTGGTAGCGTAGTGGTTACGAATCGCGCTGCGAACCTTAATGTCAGCGGTTTGAAACTACCAGTCGCTCCACGGGAGAAAGATGAGGCTTTCTACTCCCGTAAAGATATACATCCTTGGAAACCCTGTACAGGGTCGCTATGGGTCGGAACCGACTCGACGGCACTTAACGACAACAACAACAATTTAGCTTCAAATGATTTTGTGTTTGAAATCAGGTAGCTGAGAAGCTGATTGGGGCCCTGGAACTTGGCATTCAAATCCGAGAGGCATGTTCACCATAAACACTAGATCACAAAGCTACTTGCTACCATTGAGTTTCCTGACAGGTTTTTCCTTCATCTCTATGAATTACTTGATTTCATCCTACAGTTCATAAAACCTCATGAGCATGTTCCTGTGAATCAGCCACCACACTTCACAGTAATAAATAAGATAACTGTGCATAGAGTCAAGATCATTCAGCAACTCCTTAAACTGACTGCTGTTAAAGCCTTTGCTTTTGGCAAAGTTAATGTATGACATTACTGTTGATATCACACTGTTGAGACACATGAATGTGCATAACTACTTTCTTGGTGTATAAAGCAGTGGCATATAATTAAATCACTTGGATTAAGACTAAGACAATTCAGTTCTTTCTTTACAAATGCAATTAATCCTGTTTTGCAAGCTGACTATGGCTGGAGCTCCTATAAGGTCTGCTATAAGGTCACTATCCCACACACTTCTAGAATAGTACCATCAAAACCAAAAAGGTGTGCTCTATTATATTAATACTGCTAAATGGTAGCTCATGTTGCAGACTAATTAAATGTTTGACCAAATATAGCAGGCTTATTTTTAAACACAAAATAAAGTTGATGATTTTGTATGGTCCGTGAAAAATGTGATAAATTTTGGCAGAAAAAAAGGTTGCCTATCCTAGTGTGGCATGTGACTTAATGTGCTGGACTGCAAAATTGATTTGGACCATAAGGTTGGTGGTTCAAGCTCATCAACCACTCCCTGGAAACCCTATACAGGGTCGCTATGGTTGACAACCAACTGAACGGCACTTAACAACAACAAAAACAACCTGTGTTAAATATAATGAAAAGTTTATATGAAGGATATGGCTCACAATATTATAGTTCCAGGTCCCTGAGGAAAAAGTGAAAGTTTTTACCATTATATTGAGAACATGCCACATGGAAATGAAGCATCCTTTCAATTGATTGGTTACTCATAGCCTATCATCATAGAGTAAACTATGCCTGTTCATAGTCAATCAGCCTAGGTTTAACTATGCTTGTATTATGTTTCACAATGGGAATAACCACATCTCAACTAGCAAACCATTAGGAATCCTGTTCCAGCAAGGTTGACAGAACCTTAACTATCATGACATGTAATGCAAAAGCAAAGGAACTGAAACATAAAATACTTTACCAGTCCAAAATCTAAATTACCAAGATAAGGCAACCTTAAAAGAACTGAACAAATTCCAATTACCTCAGAAGTCCAAGACCTTGGAAACAGGCATCTTTTTTCCTACTCACTAGGGCACTTTTGGTGCAAGTCTCATAGAAATGTTTCAGTTTCTATAATCTGTGACAATTTTTTTTTTAAAGTTAAACAACAAATTTTGAGTTATTCTAGCATAGTTTTATTACATGTTTCTGATGCTTCTTTCAATATATAACATTTTGGGTGAAATTAGATAAGTTCAGCAATTAAATCTCTCTCATTTATGAAAAATACATGATTAGCAATATAACATACTGTGACTCCATTTGTAAGGAGTTGCAAAAGCCTTTTGAGGGTCATGTCTGATTCCTCTGGATTTACAAGGGGAACACAGAATCAAACTCAAAACCAAGTCAAGACAGATACCTATGAGTTGAAGGTCAAACATGCCGCCATCCTAAAACCTTTACCCTATTCTGACACTAATCATCAATCTCACGTCACTCTCTGCTTCACATATGGATTCTATAATGGATTGCAATGGAAACACAGAACTCATAACAATACTCATGATTATGGGATTTATTAAGGAAGTAAGTAGAATACAACTCAGGGTCAGAAAGAACCAGGATGCAGCAGTTCTCCAGTTAGAAACACTTCTTCTTGGCCATACTGCAGGCATGCCTTACACTTGTCTTCCACCTCTCAGACATGTGCCACCTCGGCCTCTGCCCAAAGGGCACATTCTGCAAGCCTGACTCCTGTCATAGGGCACACAGCTTTCCATAGACCCATGTCACTGCCTCTGCTTTTGCCACTTTTCCGCGTAGGAACATTACACTCCATTCATACTTTTCTTTCTTGATTGTCCTGGAATCATCTGTCCTTGTTTCTGAGATGTTTCTTTTAAACATAACAGGATGGCATAATTAACCAACCAGCAATACAGTAGTACACAACCTATTCACATAGCCCCACCCAATAATTTGAATAGAAAAGCCATATCAGGTAATTATAGGTACCATAGGATCTTTCTAAAACATCCCAAATGTTCTTCCCAAGGGAAAATTGTTCCATTCAACCAATAGTTATGAGTCACTTTCTCAGAAACAGTCAAAGTGACCCCAAAAATATTTTTGTGTATGTTGTTGTTGTTGTTGTTAAGTGCCGTCGAGTCGGTTCCGACCCATAGCGACCCTGAATAGGGTTTCCGAGGCTGTAAATCTTTACGGGAGCAGATCGCCTCATCTTTCTCCCGTGGAGCAGCTGGTAGTTTCGAACTGCTGACCTTCCGGTTCGCAGCCCGATTCGTAACCACTACGCTACCAGAGCTCCTTATATCCCCATACATATCTACCCCTCAATTCAATCATGAACCTTCACAGAAAATCCTTGACTATCACACTACAGCACAAAACCACATTGGAAGAACCACTTGGCTTCTTCTAGAACCTGCTTGAGCTGAGGCTAGATAAACTCCTGAGTATGTGGATTTAAAGTGTGAAACTAGGGAATGAGAGCACAACTGAGAACATTCTAGAGACATTCCACAAGAGAATAGCTTTGGAGATCAAACAAAATGACCATTGATAAATATTGTTTCAACTCCAAATTATCAGTACCAGCTTATTTCCATTAAGTCCTTTTCTCTGAACACACTGAAGCTTTTTAAAGAGCACACTCTTCAGAGGAAAATCTTCTCAGTAGATCTCTGGATCACAGTTTAAATTAAAATGACCTCTTGTCATCAATTTCTTTGTAAGACTTAAAGTTCAAAAGAAGCAGAGCACAAGTACCAACAACACTAGTCAAATGGTCTGAACCAATCCAAAGAAACAAAACTTTAAGACCTGGTACCAAGAAGACCGAATACCATGAGACTTTATCTATACTTAAGCAGAAACTAGTAACAGCTACGTTCTATAAATTTTAGGTTGTATGTAAACACGAACATTGGTTGATGTTGTTATTGTTAGGTGCTGTCAAGTTGGTTCTGACTCACCATGATCTTATGTGCAACAGAATGAAGCACAGCTTGATCACGTGCTATCCTTATAATTGTTGTCACCTTTGAACCCACTGCAGCTCCTACTGTGGCAATCCATCTCATCTGGTCTCTTCAACTTTTGCTCTGACCTCCCATTTTACCAAGCACCATGTCCTTGTCCAGACACTAGTCCCTGCTGACAAAATGTCTGAAGTAAGAGAGATGAAGTCTCACCATCCTGGCTCCAAAGGAAAATCTGGTTGCCCTTTTTTCCAAGACAGATCTGTTTGTTCTTCTGTCAACCCATGGTGCTTTTAGTATTCTTCTCCAACACCATTATTCAAATGCATTGATACTTCTACCATCATCTTTATTCATTGTCCAACTTTCACAGGCATATGAAGTAATTAGAAATGCCATGGCTTGAGTCAGGTAAAGCTTAGTCCTCAAACTGATAAATTTGCCTTTTAACACTTTAAAGAGGACTTTTGAAGGAGATTTACAGTTGCTTAGATTCTTGACTGCTGCTTCCATTAATGTGAATTGTAAACTCAAGTAAAAAGAAATCTTTGACAACTTCAAACTTTTCTCCATTTAATGACATTACATATTTGTCTAGTTTTGAGGATATTGGTTTTAATTACATTAAGGTACAATTCATACTGAAAGCTGAATATAATCTTTGATGTTCATAAGTATTTTAAATCCTCTTCACTTCCAGGAAGCCACTGCATATTATCTGCATATTGTAAAATGTTAAAGAGTCTTGCTTCAACCCTGATGCCAATTTCTTTATATAATCATGTTTCTCAGATTATTGGCTCAACATGCAGATTGAATAAGTATGCTGAAACAGAACAACCCTGACAAACATCTCTCCTGAAGTTAAACCATTCAGTACCCCCTTGTTTGTTCTAGCAACTGCTTCTTGGTCTACATACAGGTTCCTTAAGAGCATAGTTAAGTGTTGTAGTATATCCATACTCCTCAATGTTATCCATAATTTGTTATGATACCCACAGTCAAAAGCATTTGTATAATCAATGAAACACAAAGAAGCATCTTTCTGGTATGCTCTGCTTCTAGTCAAGATTCATCTGACCTCAGCAATGGTATACCTAGTTCCATTTCAAACATTGCAAAGTATGAGTATTTCAGAACATTTAGTTGTACTTATTTGGAACCTGTACATAGACCAAGAGGCAGTTTTTCAAATAGAACAAGGGAACACCAAATGGTTTTAAATTAGGAAAGTAGTACACAAGGGTACACCATAATTATTCAGTCTGTATGCTGAATAAATAATCCATAAAGCTGGATTACCTGAAGAAAAATGTGGCATCAAGATTATAGGAAGACTCATTAATAACCTATGATATACAGATGATACAACCTTGCTTGCTGAAGGCGAAAAGCACTTAAAATACTTACTGATGAAGATAAAAGATCTTCAGTACGGGTTGCATCTCAATGTAAGGAAAACAAAAATCCTCACCACTGGAAAAGAACAACATCCATATAAAGGGAGAAAAGATTTAATTTATCAAAAACTTCATTTTGCACAGATCAACCATCAACACTCATGAAAGCAGCAATCAATAAATCAAATGACATTTTGCATTAGGCAAATCTTCTGTACAAGACCTCTTTAAATTGTTGTTGAACAAAGATGTCAGTTTGAGGACTAAGGTGCAACTGACCCAAGCCATGGTATTTTCAATAACCTAAAACATATGCAAAATTTGAACAATGAAAAAGGAAGATTCTAAAAGAATTGATGTATCTGAGTTATGATGTTGGAGAAAAAAACTGGCAGTACCATGGACTGCCAAAGAACAGACAGATCTGTGTTGGAAGGAGTCAGAGTGTTCCTTGGAAGACAGGATGCCAAGACTTCATCTCTTATTCTCCAGACATATTATCAGGAGGGACCAGTTACTAGAGAAGAATATTATGTTTGGTAAAATGGAGGGTCAGAGAAAAAAGGAAGACCCCTAATGAGGTGGACTGGCATAGTGGCAACAGCAATGGACTCAGTTGTAGCAACAATTGTGAAATTGACCCAGGACTAGGCAGTGTTTACTTCTGTGGGACACAGGGTCAGTATACTGACATGATGTCTCCTAACATTGACAACAAATAACTAAAATATGAATCTTTTTTATTTTATTTCTGTTGACTTTCAGTTTTCCTGGATTACCCGTTATACATTCCATATTAGCATTATTATTGAATGTTTACAATTGTTATATCTCATTTGAATAATTCAACATCAGGAAATGAAGGTCCTGAAGGTTTTATTTTATTGGTATCATTAAGGTCATACCTACTCTGAGGAAGTACCTGTCTAGAATTGAATTTTAATTTCCTGACAGGATATATTTCAGCATTGTAGAGGGCAATGTTCTGTTGTGATGATTACAGTTTTCATTGGTTTACTTTTGGAAGTAGATCTCCAGTTATTCTGGGGTTTTCTGTTTGTCTGAAAATTCCACTGAAACCTGCCCACTCTGCTGTTATTTGAAATACAGGTGGCATATCTTCCATCATTATAGCAACATTCAAGCTATAGTAAGATAAACTGAAAGGCTGCTGATGGTTATTGGAACACTGTTGGAGTCATAGTCATTTAAATTTTCTTAAAGTGTGTTTTTCAATGATTGAAACTGCCTCCAGTTTAAAGAAAGGATAATATAAACAAATAAGCATTTTAATAAATAAATAAAATAAATCTTAAAAACTGAATATGCATCAAATACATTTCATCCTCCTCAAAGGCATGATACCTTAATGTTTGTTGATTTTATTAAGTGCCATTGAGTCAATTCCAACTCATAGTAACCATGTCTAAGGTTTTTGAGGGGTGACTGGTAAGTTTTAACTAATAAACTTTCAGTTCAAACTGACTTTATGGTCCAGTGATTATCTTACAACATCACACTAGAACTTCTAATGTTTGTAAGAAAATACAAATATCTATTATTGCTACTACTTCATTAAGTTTTCTTTATAGTTTTTTAAGCATTTGTCTCAAGCAAGTACAAAGTTTATAATTATTGTTGCAAAGTGCCTCCAAGTCAGTTCTGAGTCTTAGTGACCCTGTGTAGGGTTTTCAGGAGCAAATAGTAAGTTTGACCTGCCAACCTTACAGCTAGTAGTGTAACCCATTATAATAAGTCTTATTTAAGTTATTTCCAATAGTATCACAGCAAATACAATTAGAAGATAGATATTTCTCGTTTCTCTTTTATAGATAACTTAGATATTTAAAAAAGGAAATGATTAGGAAATGATCCTGATTACAAAAATATTCTAAATCAATTTAAAATATGCAGCTAAAGAATCAAAATATAATGACTAAAAGTATTCTCTTTAATTGAGAGGTCACAAAAATCCCCGCGGATACTGAAACAGCTACAAAATGGTCAGTAATTTTCTCAAATTGCCAAATACTATTAGATGTGATTCATGCTGTGACACCTATTGGGTACTAAGAAGCTCTTTAGAGAAAACAAAGAAATTAAGTGTAAATGCACATTTATTTGTATTCCTCTGTCCATGCAGTTTCAAAACAAATATGACAACAAATTAGGTAGTTAAATTGACAATAAAATTAGACCAAGGACTATGTTATGTTTATTATGTGCTCACACACAAAAGACCTCTGAGAATTCAGGACTTTTTAATTTCTCTCCAAACCATTATGAAAAATAAATCCAATACTTGAAAATGTGTCATGGAAACTTTATAAGTCTGACCAATACTATTAATTCATATTTTGTAATGTATTTTCTATTATCTGCTAATTTTATTTTTAGTAGCAATTCTATTATTTGATTTTATTGATTACATAATTGATTTAAACACATTCAATGTAATTATAAAACATTGTAGGGTTTCTTATGTGTTTTAAATTTTTCATTTCATTGAAATGGCAGTCACTTAACACCTATAGGAAACATTTAAGAAGTTTATGAGTATTGACAAAATATTGACTATGGTCGCTATGGGTTGGAACTGACTTGATGGCACTTAACAACAACAACAACATAGGAAATAATTACCTGTCCACAATTGAATTGTAAAAAAATGTTAATGTTTGATACTGTTTACTGAATATCAATATTGCCTGTCTGATATGAATAAGCTGAAGAAATGTAAAAGCAAAATATCAGTATTTAATAATAATTTCTTCAAAAAAACACAAAACTATTCTGAGCAAATAATAAATATTATTTACCTTTTCAAGCTGACCTTTAAATTTTTCTGTTCCGCTCTTGTGCCTCCTCACTTCTTCCATTTGTTTTAGCACCTCTATGCTGGAGATTGAATTTCAGAGTCTTTTCTGACATCCATTTTGGTCTTTTTCTTCTTTTTTGTCTTCTTACTGACCATTTGCTTTCTTCCTTTGTGATATTCTTGATGTCATCCCACAACTCTTTCAGTTTTCGGTCATTAGTGTCTAATACATCATCTGGTCTTGAGGTGTTTTTTAGATTCAGTTCGGATATGTTCAAAGTTATATTTTTGCTTTTATGGATTTGTTTTAATATTCTTCATCTTCAGCCTGAACTTGCATATGAGCAATTGATGGTCTGTTCCACTGTCTGCAGCTAGCCTTGTTTTGGGTGATGATATGGATCTTTTCCACTGTCTCATCCCACAGATGTAGTCAATTTTTGATGTCTGTGTATTCCATCTGATCACATCCATGTGCATATTCATCTTTTAGGCTGTTTTAAAAAGTACTTGCAATGACTTGGTCTTTCTAAATTCTATCATCTTGAGCATCACTTCTATCACCAGGGTGGTATTTACTGACTAGGGATACCTCCTCTTTGTTTTAGTATATAGACACACAAACATGAGGAATTTTTTTAGGGGGTCTTCTTTGTTCAAGCACATAGCTAAGGCCCAAAATAGTGTGTAATACATTGTTGTTGTTGTTGTGAAGTGCTGTCGAGTAGGTTCCGACCCATAGCGACCCTGTATAGGGTTTCCATGGAGTAGTTGGTGAGTCTGAACTACTGACCTTGCGGTTCAAACAGCTTTGCAGTCTGATGCATTCACCCACAGTGCCACACCAGGACACCACATTGCATTTCCTCAAATGTATTAAAGAACATGAATGTTAAGTACTTATAAATGAATGCAAATTCTAATTTAGAAATGTACATATATACGTATGTGATCACTAGTGTGGCACTTGGGATCAGCTCTGGACTGCAAACTACAAGCAACACTAGTTGCTCCTAGGGAACCCTATACAGAATCACTATGAATTGGAACTGACTCGACAGTACTTAACAGTGTGTGTGTGTGTGTGTGTGTGTGTGTGTGTGTGTGTGTATCTATATTGATACATAGATATATATATAATCCCAGAAAAAGTCTCCTGTTTGTGTGTGTGTGTATATATATATATTTGTGTGTGTGTATATATACACACACACACACACAC
>NW_006408840.1:2219726-2221167 GCF_000296735.1 Chrysochloris asiatica
TTCAAACTCACCAACACTCCTTACAAACCCTAAACAGGGTCACTATAAGTCGGAACTGACTTGACTGCACTTAACAATAACAACAGCATGGAACTTTTTTTCTTTTTTTTTTTTGTTGTTGTTCAAGCATATTCCTAAAATCTAGAACAGTGTCTAATACGTTGTATTTTCTCACCAAAGATTAAAGAACAGCTTAATATAAAGAAAACAAAAATCCTCATCACTGGACCAATAAATAACTTCATGTTAAATGGAGAAAAGTTTGAAGTTGAAGAACTGATATATTTAAATTTGGGGGTTTGTGATAAATATTGAATATACCTTGATCTGTCTGAAAAACTAATAAATAAGTTTTAGAAGAAGTATACAACCAGAATGCTTCTTTGAAACAAGGATGGTGATGTTTTGTCTCTTCTACTTTAAAGATAGTATCAGGAGGGATCAATCCCTACAGAAGGATATCATGTTTGGAAAAGGAGCGGGTCAGAGAAAAATACAAAGACACTCAATGAGAATGACTGTTTACAGTAGCTGTAGTAATGAACTGAAACATAGTAATGATTGTGAGGATAGAATAGGACTGGACAATATCTCCTTCTGTTATGCATTGGGTAGCTTATAAACTGGAATTAACTTCACAGCACTTAACAACAGCAACATATGCTTTTCTGATTTTGACTCCTCTAGAGAAAGAAGCTTAAGATACATTGCTTACATATTTTTACATGATCTGATGAAATCTTGTAAGTGTCATCTTTTGTCATCATTCTTCTTCCACCACAATAGAAACACTGTTTTAATAAACCTATTTATTCAGTCTTCCAAATGGTCTTGAATCACCTGAAATGTGTCCCCTATTTGTTCCTTTTCACACAGGTGCTGCTTATAACAACAACAAACAAACATACTCATAAACACTAAGTAGCAAACTAAAAATGCTAAAAAAAGACCACCAAACCACTCCTTTCCAAAGACTCTTTAATTGTTTACTAGGTTTGGTAATTTATCACAATTACCACACGGGACTGATATCAAACTCACAAATATGGGGATTATTAGGAAAGCTGTTGTTCTTGTCAGGTGCGATCAAGTCGGTATCAACTAATAACGAACTTATGCATAGAAGAACAAAACACTGACCGATCCTGGGCCAACCTCACTACTGTTGCCACGCTTGAGTCCATTGATGTTGCCACTTGGTCTGTCCATCTCATTGGGGGTCTTCCCCTTTTTCTCTGACCCTGCGCCTTACTAAACATGATGTCCTTCTCCAGTGATTGGTCCTTCCTGAAAATATATCCGAAGTATGATAGATGAAGTTTGGCCATCTTGGCCTCCAAGGAGCACTCTGGCTATACTTCTTCCAAAACTATTGGTTCTTTTGACAGCCAATGTCATTTTCAATACTCTCCTCCAACACCATAACTCAAATGCATCAATT
>NW_006408840.1:2222389-2223432 GCF_000296735.1 Chrysochloris asiatica
TTTATTGTTCCAGTGGTGAGGATTTTTGCTTTCTTTACATTGAGATGCAACCTATACAGAAGGCTGTGGTTTTTGATCTTCATCACTAAGTATTTTAAGTCTTTTTTACTTTCGGCAAGCATGGTTGTATCATCTGCTTATCGCAGATTATTAATGAGTTGTCCTCAAATCCTAATGCCACATTCTTCTTCATATAATCCAGCTTCTCGGATTATTTGCTCAGCGTACGGATTAAGTACGGTGAAAGAATACAACCCTGGCTCACACCTTTCCTAATTTTAAACCATTCAGTGTCCTCTTGTTTTGTTCGTACCACTGCTTCTTGGTCTATGTGCAGGTTCTCCAAGAGCACAAGTAAGTGTTCCAGAATACTCATTCTCTGTAATATTGTAACAGAAAAGTTGATGGTTCAAACCCACCCAGAGGTAGCTCAGAGAAAGACAGGTCTGGTAATCTGTTTCTAAAAGTTCTTGTGGTTGTTAGGTGTTAGGTGTCATGATCCACACAGTCAAAAGCCATTGTGTAGTCAATAAAGCACAGTTAAACATGGTAATGTATCCTCTGCTTTCAGCCAAGATCCAGCGTATATCACCAATGGTATCCCTTATTTTTCCTCCTAGTCTGAATCTGGCTTGAACCTCTGAAGTTTCCCAACAATGTACTGTTGCAGTCCTTTTTGAATCATTTTTAACAAAAATTTACTTGCATGTGACATTAAGGTTATTATCCAATGATTTCCAAATTCTGCTTGGTCACCTCTCTTCGGAATGGACACAAACATGCATCTCTTGCAGGTAGCTGTTCCAAATTTCTTGGCATAGATGAGTGAGTGCCTCCAGTGCTGCATCAGTTTGTTGAAAAATTAGTATTTCGTCAATTCCCAGAGCCTTGTTCTTTCCCAAAGTTTCACTGCACCTTGGACTTCTTCCTTCTATCCAATTGACTCTTGAACATATGCTATCTCTTGGAATGGTTGAATATCAACCATTTCTATTTGGTACCAAGACTGTGTATTCCTTCCACATTCTTTTTTTTTTTTTTTT
>NW_006408840.1:2225103-2226472 GCF_000296735.1 Chrysochloris asiatica
TGATTGCATGTTTGATCAATTTCAGATTGAAGAAGTTGGTAGAATTCTTCTATTTCATCCTCACTGGCTTTAGTGGTTGGTGTGTAAATTTGAATAATAGTGGTATTAACTTGGCTTCCCTGTAATCGCATGTATATTATCCTATCACAGAGAGCGTTTTACCTCATGACTGATCTGGATATGTTCTTTTTGACAATGAATGCAACACTGTTCCTCTTCAATTTTTCATTTCCTGGCATAGTAAACCATGTGGTTTTCAGATTCAAAATTGCCAATACCAGTCCATTTCAGCTCACTAATGCCTAAGATATCTATGTTTATGCATTACATTTATTTTTGACAACTTCCAATTTTCCCAGGATCATACTTTGTACATTAATGTCCAATTTTCAATGGATGTTTACAGCTGTTTCTCTTCATTTTGAATTGTGCCCCATCAGCAAATGAATGCCCCACAGGCTTTTCTTCCATGGGCTTTACTCCATTTGTGTCATCACTGTCAACTCTACTTTTAGGAGGCAGCTCTTCCCCTGTTGTTTCGTGAGTTCCTTCCAACCTGAGGGGATCGTTTTAATTCAGGGTAAGAAGTGTTCTGGGTACAGATGTTCCAGTCAGGACAGACACTCCTTAACCATTCCCACAGTAGATCTCTTTTTACCTAACCAATATTACAAAGCTCTTTTAGGGCTTTTGAGTATGCCAAGAGGACATACTATTCCATGCCATTATAAGTCTAAGCTAAAGATACTCAGTTCTAGCTCTGTGGTTCAGAAAACCTAACTCCAGCAACTAAGTACATGGGGCCAAGTCACTCAGCTTTACTTGCTTTATGAAGTTATTATTGGTTATTGCTTACTGGAAAACTGATTGCTCAGTTTCTGCTCAGGTTCTGGGTCTCATGCTCAGGTTCTGGGTTCTGCTGTCACTGTTGTTATTATTAGGTGCCATCGAGGCGGTACCCACCAATAGTGACCTTTTGCACAGCAGTACGAAACACTGCCTGATCCTGGGCCAACCTCACTACTGTTGCCATTCTGGAGTCCATCGATGCTGCCACTTGGCCAATCCATCTTGTTGGGGGTCTTCCTCTTTTGGAAAATATGGCCTTGGTGATAGAAATGAAGCTGGAGAACAGATGATAGAATTCTGCAAAATCAATGATTTGCTAATTTCAAATACCTTCTTTAGATAACATAAGAGACGACTATACACATGGATCTCACAATATGGAATTCAAATATGATATCCTTCTTCAGCAACTGATCCCTTCTGACAATATGTCTGAAGTATGAAAGACAAAGTTTGGCCATCTTGGCCTCCAAGGAGCACTCTGGCTGCACTTCTTCCAAAATGGATCTATTGGTTCTTT
>NW_006408840.1:2226657-2227736 GCF_000296735.1 Chrysochloris asiatica
GTCGTTTGATTTCTTGACTGCTGCTTCCATAAGTGTTAATAGTTGATCTAAGAAGAATGAAATCCTTGTCAACTTCAATCTCCCACTACTCTTTTGCTATTCCTCTGGTTTCACAGCTTTCTGTCTGTGAGCTGAGGGATTGAGTGAGTGGGGGTCTTGGAGTCCAAAGGACTATATTCCTGGGTTTTATTCTTTGATGATAATGAGATCCTTCCTCCTTTTTCTGAGATGGCTGATTTTATACCCATGCTAGAGTTCAAGTTTTTACAACTACAGTGAACTCTGTTAACATCCATAGTTGAATCATGTCAACCTATCAGTATCTTCTCCCACCTTCTCTTACTCAGACCCAACAAAAAAAGAGTCATTTGGTGGGAGTTACAATGAATAAGTCTAGAAGAGACATAATAAATAATTCACTACACCACAGGCTACCCACTTAGTTCTTCTAGCCATTTACTTTTCATACATGGAAGATTCATTTCCTATAATAATGATTTCAATTGTATGAACCCATGAAAGCTTGTAAGCAAGCCACTTCATGTGTTTTCCTTCCCCTATTTAGATATCCAATTACAAAATTGCCCATCCGCATCAACTCAATACTCTCAGGAGACAAACATGTTCCTTTGTGTTAATAATCTTTTGTTTCTGTTGGAACTTTGGACATTAATAAGCAAAATCCAGTCAAGAATAAGTCATCAAAGTGCAGCAATTACACCAATTCACAGTATCAGACATCTTTCTTCATTCCATTTTATTCTGTCTAGTGAGCCCTAACAGTTCAAGTAAGTCAAATGGGCATTAGCTGCAAGCTTTGGAGTCCATACACACCTGTCTGCTTACTTTATACCAGCTATCTGGAATGAGAGATATTATTACAGATGTCAGATGGATCTTGGCTGAAAGCAGAGAATATCAGAGGATGTTTACCTATGCTTTATTGACTATGCAAAGGCTTTCGATTGTGTGGATCATGACAAGCTATGGACAACATTGAGAAGCATGAGTATTACAGAACACTTAATTGTACTTCTGAGAAATCTGTCCCTGGACCAAGAGGCAGTTGTTCGAACAGA
>NW_006408840.1:2229145-2231013 GCF_000296735.1 Chrysochloris asiatica
GACATCTGGTATTTATTTCTTTCATGCATGTGCTTAGGGTGTTGGGCCTCTGGCTGACAAGGTGAATCAAGTAGGCTGTGGTGGTTTACCATTCAATTCTCACTCATAGTGACCCTGTAGAGGGTTTCTGAAGATGTAAATATTTATGGGAGCAGAAAGCTTCATGTTTCTCCTGAGGAGCAACTGGCAGATTGGAATTTCTGACCTTTTGGTTAGCAGTGCAACTGCTAACCAATTATGCTACCAGTATTTCTAAGTAGGTTCTGGCCCCTATTAATTATTTTGCTTAACTTACCAGACTTTTATTTAGGTGACTTCAGTAGCAACTTTTCTCCACTAGTCACGGCATCACATCTCTCCTTTGAGCCATTACAGTTAAACAATAGCCAAAATAACCATCTAAGAATCAAATGTTTTACTTCCCATATCCCTTTGTTCTGTCACTCACAGTGGCCCAAGTTTCTGAGTCTGAGCCATTGCAATGAATTCTGCTTTGACACTGATTACAAATATATATATATGATAAACACTCCACCACAAAGTTGATTTGAACAGCAAGGTCAGCAATTCAATCTCACCAGCTGCTTCTCAGAAACCCTGTGCAGGGTAGCTATGGGTTGAAACTGACTTGACGGCACTTATGAACAACAACATACACACACCAACTAGTCCATCCACAGCACTCACTACTCAGCTGAGTTCAATAATTTATTACAGCAGCCACATAAAACTCAGATACTATACTCACAGTTAAAGAGCTCTGGTAGCGCAGTGGTTACCAATCGCACTGTGAACTGCAAGGTCAGCAGTTCGAAACTACCAGCTGTTCTGCAGAAGAAAGATGAGGCGTTCTGCTCCTGTAAAGATTTACAGCCTCAGAAACCCTGTAGAGGGTTGCTATGAGTCGGAACCGACTCCACAGCACATAACAGCAACAACATATTCACAGTTATGAGGTTTATTAGAGAAGCTACAAGTTACAGTGCGGAATCAGAAAACGCTTAGGACATAGTTCTTCTAGCCAGGAAAGCCTTTCAACTATGACCACGGACAGGCCTCTCTTTGCCTGGCCAATGTTACTAAGTTCATTTAGGGCTGGTGATAACTGTTCAGAGGACACACTACACAATAAGATTCAGAATAAAGACATTTGGCTTAATTCGATGGGGCAGTAATCCAGCCTCGCTCCCCCCACCAATGAAGTCCCTGAAGGTACCCTACTCTACAGGTAAACCTCCTGCCCAAAGTGAGCTTTACTTGTTCCATGGGCTGAGACGACCATTGACTTGGTCTCATACTCTGGCTCTTGGTTGTGTTGCTACTGCTCCTCTGCCACCTGTCCTGTGGCACAGCTTCCTGAACCTGGGTCAAGGAGGTTTAATGTACAGGGACATTAGAGTGCCTTAAAAAATAGGGTAACCCCTATTTTGCTGATGTTAGATATGTCAGGTCAGATAGAATGTTGTTATTAGGTGCCATCAAGCCAGTACTGACTCCTAGCAACCCTATGCACAATAGAATGAAACACTGCCCAGTCTTGGTCCTATTTCACAATTGTTGCTATGCCTGAGCCCATTGCACTCGTCACTGTGCCAATCCATCTCATTGTGGATCTTCCTCTTTTTCTCCAACTCTCCACTTGACCAAACATCATGTACTTCCCCAGTGACTGGTTCCTCCTTTTAACATGTCTGAAGCATGAGAGACAAAATTTTGTCATCCTCGCTTCCAAGGAGCACTCTGGCTGTACATCTTCCAACATAGATTTGTTTGTTCTTTTGGAAATCCATGATACTTATAATATTCTCCTGCAACATAAGAACTCAAATGCATCAATTCTTCTATGGTCTTCATTATTCACTGTCTAG
>NW_006408840.1:2232523-2238685 GCF_000296735.1 Chrysochloris asiatica
TATCAAATCTGTTCTTCAGATGATCTCTAAATTCAGGTGGAATATATTCAAGGTCATATTTTGGATCTCACAGACTTGTTTTAATTTCCTTCAACTTCAGCCTGAATTTGCATATGAGCAATTGATTGTGCATTTCACAATCTGCAGCTGGCCTTGTTTTGGCTGATGATATGGCGTTTTTCTAGCACTTCTTTCCAAAGATTTAGTCAATTTGATTTCTGTGTATTCCATCTGGTAAGGTCCATGTGTAGTCATCTGTTTTGTTGCTGTATTAAGAAGGCATTGGTAATGAACAAATCATTGGTCCTGCAAAATTATATCATGTAATCTCCAGCATCGTTTCTATCACCAATGCCATATTTTCCAAAGACTTATCCTTCCTATTTGTTTTCCAGCCCTTGCATTCTAATCACCAGTAATTACCAATACATCTTGATTGCATGTTTCATCAATTTCAGATTGAATAAGTTGGTAGTATTCTTCAATTTTATCATCACTGGCTTTAGTGTTTGGTGCATTAAGTTGAATAATTGTGGTATTAACTGCTCTTGTTGTTGTTGTTAAGTGCCATAAAGTCGATTTCAACTCATAGTGACCCTGTATAGGGTTTCGAAGAAGCAGCTGGTCTTCTTTGTAGGTCTATGGATATTATCTTATCACAAATGCAGTTGTACTTCAGGATTGATCTTGATAAGTTCTCTTTGATGATGCATTGGACTCCATTCTGTTTCAATTTGACATTCTTGGCATGGTAAATCATGCGATTTTCAGATTCAAAATGGCCAATACCAGTCCATTTCAGTTTGCTAATTAATGCCTAGGATATCTATGTTTATGTGTTCCATTTCATTTTTTACAAATTCCAATTTTCCTAGATTCATAATTCATGCATTCCTTGTTCCAGTTATTAATGGATGTTTACAGTTGTTTCTCTTAATTTTGGGTTGTGTCCCATCAGCAAATGAAGATTCTGATGGCTTTACCCCATTTGTGTTATCAATGTCAACTCTACCTTGATGAAGCAGCTCTTCCCCAATCGCATTTTGAGTGCCTTTCTACCTGAGGGGCTTGCCTTCTAGCACTATATCTGACAGTGTTATACTGCTATTCATAATGTTTTTACTGACTACATATTTGGAAGCAGTTTGTTTCTCCTTCTTTCTCATCTGTCTTCATCTGGAAGCTCATCTGAAACCTATCCACTATGGTTGATCCTGCTAGTATTTAAAATACCCATGGCATAGCTTCCAGAAGAACAACAATACACAAACCACCACAGATAACATGTTTTTTCTCTAATAAAGTAGACAAATCATAGCCTCATTATGAAGACATTTTAAGAAAGTGGAACCTGCTTAGTGAGAATAATGTCAGAAGAGTTGCACTGAGGAATTTTTTTCTATCCTAACAACACTACTGCTCATTTTTAGCGGGGGGAAAAAAGCAGTGTCCTATGAGAATCTACGTAGTGCAGTGGTTCTGTATAATAAACACTGTACTGAGATCCACAAGGTCAGCAGTGTTCCCACAAAAATCACAACTGCATAATCTCTAAAGCAAGTAGCTGTGAGTCAAAATGAAGTTGATGTCACTCAACACCAATTTTGTTGGAAACCATACTGCATCCACATTACAGCCTTGCCTGTTCCCTTTCAGACTTCTTTCTCATCCAGAAACTAAAAGAATATTTAAAAGGAATGTGATTTATTTTCAACAGTTATGCCCAAACTGTTACTTTGATACAGACTAAATCATAGAGAACAAAAGGGTTAAAGAGATGGAAGCAATCTGCAGATGTGTATAGACCTAAGTGGAGATTATTAGCTTCACAGTTTGATATTTTTGCCTAATAAAGGTTTCTATCATTTTGTAGCCATTCTTTTCTGACTTATACTTACATATCGCACCATAAGTCATATGATCTTGCCTGAGATATCTATACCACTAGACTCCTGGAGAGTAAATGATCTTTACAGAGAAGCATTTAATCCAGCAGAAAACTCAGTAAACATGTAGTGAATGGACTCAACTCTTCTTTGCTTGTAATATTAATCAATTCTATTTAGAAAATGATAATGAAATATTTCCTAAGATGCTGATCTTTATGTCTTTCCTATTATTTAATATTGATTACAGAACAGTTTCAAAAATTTCATAAAGTCCATGGTACACCTACACCAAAATCTCTGAAAAATTATAAAATGTCTAAGATTTTGGACTCTACTGTACAACATCAGCCAAGGCATTTCTGAAAATATAATAAGATTCCTAAGCACACTAATATCAAGGAATCTAAGACAGAAAGGCAGGATGGGTATATGTTGGTTTGTTTCTTAGATACAGAATGTTTTCTGCTTCAGTATATCACAAAAATGAGAGCTAGACACCTATTCCAGAAAAGATCAAAACCTAATGAGTCATTAAAATCCAGCCAAGAACATAGGCAAGATGACCCTGAAGAAAGAAGTCTAGTCAGCTGATATGGCCACCACAATACATTGTTAGATTTATTGAGTGTTGATGGTGGATCTGAGCAAAAAGAAGCCTTTGACAACTCCAATCTTTTCTCGATGTATCTTGATGTCATTTATTTGAAAAATAGTGAGAGTTTTTATTTTCTTTACATTGAGGTATAACCCATATTGAACCCATACTGATCATCATCAGTAAATATTTTAAGTCGGTTTAACTTACAATAAGTAATGTTATATGATCTGCATATTGCAGGTTATTAATGAGTCTTTCTCCAATCCTGATGCCACATTCTCCTACATATAATACAGCTTCTTAGATTATTTGCTCAGCATACAGTCTAAATAAGTGTGGTGAAAGAATACAACATTGACAGAAAGCTTTCCTGATTTTAAACCATTCAATGTCCCTTTTTTCTGTTTGAACAACTGCCTGTTGGTCTTCATCATAAGCACAGTTAGCATTCTGGAATACTCACTTTCCACAATGCTATCCATAGCTTGGCATGATCCACACAATCAAAAATATTTGTATAGTCAATGAAGTACAAGAAAAGTTCTGTATGCCATTTTCTGCTTTCAGCCAAGTTCTATCTGATGTCAGCAATGATATATAGCTCTCATTCCACATTCACATCTTCATCTGACTTGAATCTCTGGAAGTTTCCTGTTAATGTACTGTTGCAGACATTTTTTATTTATCTTTAGGACAAATTTCGCTTGTATGTGATATCAATTATGTTTTCTGATGAGTTCACATTCCGTTGGGTCACCTCTCTTTGGAATGGGCACAAATATGGATGTCTTCAAGTCAGATGGCCAGGTAGTCTTCCAGATTTCATGGTCTAGTTGAGTAGGTATTTCAGTGCTGAAAGATTTCATTTTGTATTCCATCAACTCCCAGAGACTTGTTCTTTGCCAGTGCCTTTAGGGCATCTTGGACTTCTTTCAGTATCATTGGCTCTTAATCATAAACCTCTTAAAATAGTTGAATATTGACCATTTCTTTTTTGTTCATGTTTCTATTTATTCCTTTCATCTTCATTCGATAATTTCTACATCATTCAATATTGCAAGTTGAGGCTTGAATTTTTTCATATGTTCTTCCAACTTGAAAAATGCTGAGTGTGTTCTTCCCATTTGGTTTTCTAACTCCAGATCTTTGCATATTTTATTATAATATTTGATTTTGTCTTTTCAAGATTCCTTTTGAAACTTTCTATTCAACTTTTTCCCTCCTCATTTCTTACATTTGCTTTAACACTTCTATAGTGCAAAGCAAATTTCAGAGTTCCTTCTGACATACATTTTGGTTTTTGCCTTCTTTCTTGTCTTGTTGTTGATAGGTGCCATCAAGGCAGTAACGACTCATAGCGACCCATGCACAGCAGGATGAAACACTACCTGATCCTGGACCAACCTCACAAATGTTGCCATGCTTGAGGCCATCAATGCTGCCACCTGGCCAATCCATGTCATTGGGGGTCTTCCCCTTTTTGTCTGACCCTTCACCCTACCAAACATGATATCTTTCTCCAGCAACTAATCCTTCCTGACAATATGTTTGAAGTATGAGAAATGAAGTTTGGTCATCCTTGCCTCCAAGGAGCACTCTGGCTGCACTACTTCCAACACAGATATGTTTGTTCTTTTGGCAGGCAGCGGAACGTTCAATATTCTCCTCCAACACCATAACTCAAATGTGTCAGTTCTTCTAAGGTCTTCCTTATTCAATGTCCAGCTTTCACATGCATATGAGGTTATTGAAAATACCATGGCTTACATCAGGCACACCTTAGACCTCAAGCTGACAGATTTGCTCTTCAACACTTTAAAAAGCTCTTGTGCATCAGATTTGCCTAATGCAATACGTCGTTAGATTTCTTGACTGCTGCGTCCATGAGTGTTGATAGTTGATCCAAGAAGAATGAAGTCCTTGACAACTTCAATCTTTTCTCCAATGATAAGAATGTTTATTGGTCCAGTGGTGAGGATTTTTGTTTTCTTTACATTGAGATGTAATCAATACTGAAAGCTGTGCTCTTTGATCTTTATCAGTAAAAATTTAAAGTCCTCTTCACTTTCAGCAAGCAAGGTTGTATCATCTGCATATCGTAGGTTGTTAGTGAGTCTTCTTCCAATCCTGATGCCACATATTTCTTCATAGAATCCAGCTTCTTGGATTATTTACTCAGCATAAAAGTTGAATAAGTATGGTGAAAGAATACAACCTTGCTGCACACCTTTTTTTAATTTTAAAGCATTCAGTGTTTCCAAGTTCTGTTCTAACAACTGCCTCTTGGTCCAGGTACAGCTTCCTCATGAGCACAATTAATTGTTCATGAAATAATCATACGTAGCAATATTTTCCATAACTTGTCATGATTCACACAATCAAAATCCTTTGTGTAGTCAATAAAACATGGATAAACTTCTTTCTGATATTCTCTGCTTTCAGCCAAGATCCATTGGACATCAGTAATGATATCCCTTGTTCCACGGCCTCTTCTGAATACAACTAGAATTTCTCTGTCAATGTATGCTTGTGACCATTTCTGTATTACCTTTAGTAAAACTTTACTTTCATGGGATATCAAAGAGATTGTGTGATTATTTCCGTATTATGTTGGGTCACCTCTCTTTGGAAGGGGCACAAATACAGATCTCTTCCAATCACTCAGCCAGATAGCTGTCTTCCAAATTTCTTGGCATAGATGAGTGAGTGCTTCCTGTGCTTTTTATTCTTAGGAACCTTTTATTTTCTTTTTGTATGATGTTCTTGATGTTATTCCTTGGTAAGGTGAAGGGTCAGAGAAAAAGTGGAAGACCCCCAATGAGATGGATTGGCCAAGTGACAGCATCAATGGACTCAAGCATGGAAACAGTATTGAGGATGGCCCAGGATTGGGCAGTGTGTTGTTCTGATGTGCATAAGGTTGCTATGAGTCAGTACCAACTAGATGGCATCTAACAACAGCAACAATTCAGATTTTTGGCATTAGTGTCTAATTCATAAATCTGTTCATGGGATAATCTCTAAATCAGGTGGGATATGTAAAAGTTCATTTTTTGTTTCTTCTGTTTTAATTTTCTTCTGCTTTAGTCTGAAAATTCATGTAAGCAAATCAATGGTCTGTTTTGCAGATTCTCCTGGACATTTTTTGGCTGATTATATGGAGCTTTCCCACCATCTCTTTCCACAGATGTAGTCAGTTTAATTTCTGTTTATTACATTAGGTGTGGCCCATGGGTATAGAAATTTTTATGTTGTTCAAGAAATGTATTTGAAATTACACTAAATGTCAATGGATTGAGTGCACCACTCAAGAAACAGAGAGTAGCAGGATAGATAAGAAAGAAAGGTCCTAAAATAAGCTCTATTCTAGAAACTCACCTAACACACACACACACACACACACAAACAGATTAAAAAATAAAGGATGGAAAAATATATACCAAGCTAATTGAAATAAAAAGCCAGTAGAAGAGGCAATATTAATCTCAGACAAAATAAAATTGAAAGCAAAGCTCAGCCTAAAATACAAAGAAAATTATTATGTCATGGTTAGAAGTGGGAGGAGTCACCAGGAACTGCTTAAAACAAAACAGTATCCCAGAATGATCCGAGCCTGCTGAGCCAAGGGCATTAAAGTAATACTCATATTTTGCTACAGATTTTTTTTTTTCTTTT
>NW_006408840.1:2240083-2241198 GCF_000296735.1 Chrysochloris asiatica
AAAGTGCCATGGGCTGCCAAAAAAAACAACATATCGGTGTTGGAAGAAGTGCAGCCATAGTGCTCCTTGGAGGCCAGAAGTGCCAAACTTCATCTCTCATACTTCAGACATATTGTCAGGAGAGACCAGTCGCTGGAGAAATATATCATATTTGGTAAGATTGAGGATTAAATAAAAAGAGGAGAAACCCCAGCGAGATGGATTGGCATAGTCACAGTATCAATGGGCCCAAACTTGACAACAATTGTCAGGTTGGCCCAGGACTTGGCAGTGTTTCATCATGTTTTGCGAATGGTCACTGTAAGTCAGTACCGACTCAATGGCACGTAACAACAATAACAACAATACACCAAATAGCCTGCCAACATTTTCTATAGTTACTCTGAGTTGAGTAATAAGTAAAGTGAAAAGGGAAGCCCATATCCTGATCACATCAACATGCAGGCAATCAGAAACCTCAATAAAACCACAACATGCATTCATTTAATTACTCAAAACCAACTTATTAAAGATGCCCAAGAAACAATCTACCATTTCAACACATGTCCACAAACAGAACACAGTAACTGACACAAATGAGCTAGATGTAGACTCAGATTTCCCACTGGAAGGAGGGCAGGCCTTGGAACTACCTGAGAAGGAATTAAGGAAATGCTATTAAAATACATCCAAAGTCTTCAAAAAGGGTTTGGTAAAAATAAGGAAGAATTCAAGAACGCGCTATAGGAACAATCAAATAAGATACAGCATTGGAAATAATTCAAAGCCCGAAAAAAGAGCCCCAAATGATTAATAATAAAATATCAGAAAAGGACAACATACTAAAGGGCAAAAAAGAATAGACAAGATGGAAGTCAATACCAGCAAGCTGGAAGACAAATCTCTCAATACTGCTAAGATAGAAAAGCAAGCAGAAAAATGGATAAAAAAAAATATATTAAGAAAGTCTAAGATACAAGGAGCTCTGGTAGCATAGTGGTTACGAATCGGGCTGCGAACCTTAAGGTCAGTGGTTCGAAACTACCAGCTGCTCCGCAGGAGAAAGATGAGGCTTTCTACTCCCATAAAGATTTACACCCTCGGAAACCCTGTACAGGGTCGCTATGGGTCGGAAC
>NW_006408840.1:2243528-2249185 GCF_000296735.1 Chrysochloris asiatica
TGATGTCACAACAAGCCAACTGAAATTAAAAGGATTACAATATAATATTATGAAGATTTGTACTTCAACAAATTTGAAATTCTAGAGATGGATGCATTTTTAGAAACGCACAATCTACCTAAATGTACACTGATTGAAGTAGAAAACTTGAACACACCTATAACAAAAAAAGAAATTGATCAAATCATAAAAAAAACTCCTAACCAAGAAAATTCCAGGTCGGACTCTTGGGTCCAGAGTCAGTGACATAGCCACAGAGGACTAGAGTGGAGAGTGAAGCGTCCAATTGATAAGAAGAGAGGGAATATGCACAAGAACACCCATATGTGCAGATAATACCCAGTTGACCTGGCTTCAATGACCGGATGATCAGAGCTCAACCAGAAAAAGAAAGAAGAGGAAAAAAAAAAAAAAGAGTTATCTGATAGAATTTGATAACTTGACCTACACGTATTGATGCAGTAGCCCAAAAGAGGGAAAAGAGGGAACAAATCTTTACAGCAAGGATCATTCCCACCCCGTCCATACACAGAGTAGACAGGGATGGGAAACTTGGACATTGGCTACCCAAAATGGGGAGTGGGGGATGTTATAAAGGCAAGAAGTGACTGGCTTACAAGCATTCAAGAGGGAACCTAGATCCAGAGGACCTGGAGGAAGGTAGAATCTCCAGTGGGTTGTATCCAATCTGTCTAGGCAGGGCTGATGAAAAGAAATGAGGATAGGTCTCTTGTGATACAATAGTGAATAACTGTTATCAGGACTGATTGTGAGGGTTGGAAATGTACAGGTAGACATTTTATAACAAGGAGGGGAATGATTATCTTTTCAGTCTAGGAGCGGAGGTCCCTGGGACCATCAATGGAGAAGAGCGGAGAGCAGGACCCTACCCAGAGAAGCAGTGATGCCAGATTGGAGGCTGAGACGATGATGTGGAGAGATGGAGCAGCTGGGGACTTTAGATCCAGAGAGAGAGAGGGGTTGTGTGCTGAGGACCAGGGTGCTGGCTTGTAGTGTATACCCTTTGGTTGGTTGATGATGCATGGAGGGGATTGTAACCATGCCAATGGAACGATATACGATAGAATGAATGTAAAACTAATATTCTCCCATGTAAACTATCACATATTTCACAATAAAACATTAAAAAAAAAAAAAATTCCAGGTCCAGATGGCTTCACTAGTGAGTTTTACCAAACATTAAGGGATAAGCTTTCACCAATTCTTCTCAAATTATTCCAGAATATAGAAGAGAATGGAAAACTTCCTAATACTTTTTTATGAAGCAAACATAACCCTCATACCAAAACCAGGGAAGGACATTCCTAAGAAAGAAAATTATAGACCAATATCCCACATGAACATAGATGCAAAAGTTCTCAACAAAATCCTAGCCAACAGAATTCAACAATACATAAAAACAAAACAAAACAAAACAAAAACATCATGACCAAGTGGGAGTCATACAAGGATGCAAGTATGATTCAACATTAGAAAAACAATCAATGTAATACACCATATAAATTTAAAAAAAGGAAAAGAACCATATGATCATATTGATTGATGCAGAAAAGCCATGTGACAAAATCCAACATCAATCCCTCATAAAAAATACTCAACAAAGTAACAACTGAAGAGAAATTCCTCAACATAATTAAGAGCATATATGGAAAACCAACAGCTAGCATCACTGTCAATGGAAAGAAACTGAAAGCCTTCCCTCTGTGAACAGGAACCAGAAAAAGACGCCGCTTAACCCCACTCCTATTCAATATTGTTTTGGAAATCTTAGCCAAAGCTATAAGATAAGATAGAGACATTAATGGTATCCATATTGGCAAGAAGGTAGTAAAATTATTTCTATATGCAGACGTTATGATCCTATACTAGAAAAACCCAAAGACTCAGGGAAAAAAACACAAAAAACCTACTAGAACTCATTGGTAGACTAGGAAAGTGGCATGGTACAAGATCAGCATGCAAAAATCAGTTAGCTTCCTCTACACTATTAATGATGGCATTACCATTTACAATAGGAAAGCAATATGATTTAAAATAGCTGCCACAAGGACGAAATATTTGTGGAATAAATACAATGAGTAAAGCAAAGGAACAATACAAAGAAAACTACAGAATGCTACAAGAAGAAACCAAAAGAGATTTACAAAAATGGAAGAATATAGTGTGCTCCTGGATAGGAAGACTTAACATAGTGAAAATGTCAATATTACTTAAAGCAATCCAGATTCCAACAACATTCTTTAAAGAGATGAAAAAAAAAAAAGAAAATCACAAATTTTGTATGGAAAGGAAAGAGACCCAGGATAAGCAAAGCACTGCTTAAGAAAAATAATAAAGTTGGAAGTCTCTAACTCCCTGATTTCAAAATTTACTACATAACTACAATGGTAAAAACATCCTGGTACTGGTACAATAAAAGATACATAGATCAATGGAACAGAATTGAGAGTCCAGATATTAACCCATCCCCATACAACCAACTGATCTTTGACAAAGGGCCAAAGTACATTAAATGAGGAGATAGTCTCTTCAACCAACAGATGGTGATGGCAGAACTGGAAATCGATATGCAAAAGAATGAAACAAGACTTTTACCTCACATAGTATACAAAAACCAACTAAGTATGGATTAAAGACCTAATTCAAAAGAATGAAACAAGACCTTTACCTCACATGGTATACAAAAACCAACTAAGTATGGATTAAAGACCTAATTGCATTAATGAAAAAAATAAGAACAAATTTAAGGGCCCTAATACAAGGCATCTGCAGACTACAAAACATTATGAAAATTACTCAAAAAAGAGAATAAAAAATTGGGACTTCAGGAGGGACCAGTTGCTGGAGAAGGACATCATGTTTAGTAAGGTGAAGTGTCAGAAAAAAAAGAGGAAGACCCCCAGCAAAAAGAATTGGCAAAGTGGCATCAATGGGCTCAAGTATGACAACAATTGTGAAGTTGGTCCAGGACTGGGCAGTGTATCATTCTGTTGTGCATAGGATCGCTATGAGTTGCTACTGTCTCGATGGCACCTAACAACAACAACGAAAATACAAGGCACATGCAGACTACCAAACATTGTGAAAATTAACACCAACAACAGAAGGCAAGATAGATGATTGGGACATTCTAAAAATTAGAAACTTATGTGCATCAAAAGATTTCACCAAAGAGTAAAAAGAGAGCTCCCTGAAGGGAACAAATCTTTTGAAATGATATATCAGACAAGGGACTAATTTCTAAAAGCTATAGAAAACTACAACACCTCTACAAGAAAAGAACAAATATCCAACCATAAAATGAGCACAGGACATGAATAGACACTTCACCAAGGAAGACATTCAGGCAGCCAACAAACATATGAAAAAATGTTCATGGTCATTAGTCATTAGAGAAATGCAAATCAAAACAATGAGATATCATCTCACACCAGTAATAATAGTGAAGTTCAAAACAACAGAGGACAATAAATGCTGGTGAGAATGTGGAGAGACTGGTACCCTCCTACATTGCTGGTGGGAATGCAAAATGGTCCAACCACTCTGGAAAGCAGTATGGCAGTACCTGAGAAAGTTGTAAGTATAAATACTATATAATCCAGCAATTCCTCTACTTGGTGTATATTCACAAGAAATATGAGCCATAACACGAGTAGATACATGACACACCAATGTTCATAGCAGCACTATTCACAACAGCAAAAAGATGTCCATCAATGGAAGAATGGATAAACAAACTTTGGTACGTTCACACAATGGAATATTATGCTACCTTGAAGAATAACAAGGAAGTTGTAAGCTACCAAATAACATGGATGAATCTTGAGAACATTATGCTACGTGAATTTAGTCAGTCACAAAACGTCAAATACTGCATAAGACCATTATTGTAAAGTTTAAGAAAAGATACCCATACTAAAAGGGAACAAAAAATTATTTGTTGGTTACGGGAGTCAGAGGTCAAGAGGGTACAGTAGAGCACAGGGTAGGGAATAGACATATCATAGTTTGGGTGCCATAGAAGGCAATATACAAGAAGTGGGAGGGGGATGGAAGAATAAGGTAGATTGGGGAATACGGAGGCAGGTTTGCTTGGGCTAAATGAAACAGACGTAAATAGTGATGTGTGCTCAACCTTGGAACAACAGGGTTCTGATACCAGGATTGAGGCATAAACTGAATGGGGAAAAGAGGAGAAATGATATTAAGATACATGCCTGTCTTATGAATATTGGTTTCCGTTACCTATTACTACAAAATAGATGCTTGAGTGGGATAGAGAGAAGTATCGGGAAACATGATTACCAAAAGCTTGTAAGCCTGTCTTCAGTATATAACTGATTAGAATATCTAAAAGGGGTTCTAGAATTTGCCCAGTGAAATAACCTTCATAGTCTATAGGACCTAAGGTGGAATCTTGATACCATCCAGAACCCTCTGAGGTGGGATATTCCTACTTAAAAAGACAAGCAGCCCATCCTGGAATAGCTAGAGGAAACAAAGATAGTTCTTTAAAAAAAGACCAGCAGGAAAAAGCCAAAACAATAATGGTAGTCTGATTGGCTACTATAAAAACAAGAAAGTTCTTTGCTGGGGAACCATCAAGGCAAGCAATCAAGTCTCTTCAAGACATATCCCCCATCCAAGACTGAAACTCAAAGGGAACATGCAAGGAGGCATGTAAACTTGCTGGCAATCACATTGGTCTCCTGGTGAGTGGAAGAGGGGGAAAGGAAGCAATGAAAATATGGGCCAAGTTTGACCACATCCCATTGACTCTGGTTGACCTCGAGATGAGAGAGAGAAGAAGAGGGGTTGGTTGGTCCAAAGTGTGATGAGACCTGTGGACTCCTGAGCCCATAGACAAGGACATAGCCACAGAGGGCTGGAGTTGCAAGTGAAGTGCCCAGCTGATGTGAAGTGAGGCAAGATGTACACGAATGCCCAAATTTGTAGATAGTACCCATTCAACCTGGCTTCAATGGCTTGATGATCAGAACTACACTAGAGGACGATAAAAGAAAAAAAAAATGTTTTTTTGATAAAGAAAACAGGTGTAAATTGCTACAATTTGATGAACTTGACCTTTATGTATGGATGTAGTAGCTCAAAATACCTACTGAGAAGGAAAGAGTCTTCACATCCAAAATCAATCCTATCTACTCTGAATACAGGTTGATAGAGACGGGGAACTTAGACATTTGGTACCTAAAGTCACAGTGGCTATAAAGGCACGAAGTGACTGCTTTACAAGTTTTCGAGAAGGATTTTAGTTTCAGAATGTGTGGAGGAAGGTAGAATCCCCACTGAATAGTTTTCAGCTTGTCTAAATGGGTCTGGTGAAAAGAGATGGGGATAAGATTCTTATGATTCAATCAATAGTGAGTAATTGTTATCATGACTAATTGTGACTGTCACAATTGTAAAGGTAGAAGTTTTGTAACAAAAAGAGGGGTGTAGTTAATCTTGCAATCCAGGAACAGAGAACCCTAGGACCATCAAAGGAGAAGAGCACAAGCAGAATGTGGGACCCTGTCCAGAAAAGCAGCAACACTAGAGATGGAGGCAGAGATGAGAGCATGAAGAGAGAGTGCAACTGAGGACACTGTGCTGTGCTGTGCTGTGCTGTGCTATGT
>NW_006408840.1:2250074-2252460 GCF_000296735.1 Chrysochloris asiatica
CCATTCCTCTTCAATTTGTCACTCCTGGTATAGTAAACTATGTGAGTATAGATGCAAAATGGCCAATATATGTCCAGTTCATCTCACTAATGCCTAGGAAAATTATGATGTTTATGCATTCCATTTCATTTTTACACTTTACAATTTACCTAGATTCATACTTAGCACATTCCATTTTCAGATTATTAATGTATGTTTACCAGTATTTCAATTTATTTTGAATTGTGCCTCATCAGCAAATGAAAGTCGCAAGGCCTTTACTCCATTCACGTCATCATTCTCAACTCTATTTTGAGGAGGTAGCTCTTCATCAGTCACATTTTGAGTGCCTTCTAACTATAGGGGCTCATCGCCCAACACTATACATTACAATATTCTGGTGTTCTTCTGATTTGAACCAGTAATTATTAGTTCATCTTGATTGTAATACATCATTTTTGACTACTTTAAATTTTCCTATATTTACATGTCATATATTACATGTTCTGATTATTAATTAATGTTACAGCTTCTTCTCCTCATTTTTAGCTGTTCTCCATAAACAAATAAAGTCCCAAAAGCTTTACTCCATTATATCTTCCAGAGTCATATTTTGAGTGCCATCCAACCCGAGGGGCTCATCTTCTGGCACTAAATCTGGTGACGTTTTGCTGCTATTTATAACATTTTCAGTGGCTAATCAATCAGAAGTAGTCCACCTCTTCTTCCTAGTCTGTCTTAATCTGTAAGCTTCTTTGACACTTGCCCACCCTGGATGACCCTACTGGTATTTTAAATATCACTGTCATAACTTCCATCATCACAGCAACCTGCAAGCCATCACAGTATGACAAACTGACAGAGGAGTGGTGGTTTACGTTTGAGGCCCTTTAGTCCTCAAAGTGACATCTCTGCTTTTTAACACTTTAAAGATATTTTTTTTTGTAGCAGATTTGCTCAATGCAATACATTATTTGATTTATTGAATGATGATTTCATGAGCACAATTTGGGGTTCTTAGTAAGATGAAATCATTGGCAACACCAATATTTTATGCATTTATAATGATATTGCTTATGGATTCAGTTGTGAGAGTTTTTGTTTTATGTTCAAGTGTAATATATATTGAGGACTATAATCTTTGATGTTCATCAGAAACATTGAATTCACTTAGAATTATCTTAAATACAAAGACAAGCTCTCCTGTAAAGTATTAGGTTATTTTAGTGACTATAGACAAGTCAGCATACAAAATAATGCATATTGTTTATGCTTTCTGCTTAAAACTCAGATAAATTTATGTTTAAAATCTCCTCCAATCTCTTTACTCTATAATGGGATGCACAAAATTTAATTACTATTAATTACTGTTATTATTTCCTGATGTTCCTTATCAAGAATATTTCATTTTTATGTCAATTAGAGTATAATTATTAGAATAATGGACTCTATGAAAACCAATTATGCAATGAGATTAAATGGGATTTATCTCAAGTAATTGAGTCTCACAATTTAAGATCAAAATAAGTGAATCAAAATGAAAATGTAGACTCATTAATCCCCCAGGCATCAACAATAAGGTTGAATTTGCTTATCTATCGCAAATACAACTGACATCTTACAGCAGCACATCAGTTGTTGTATAGGTCCATTTTTTCATGAGTAAAACTGCATTCGTCATTTTTCAATTCAGCCCCTGGTCACACAGAACTGTTCTTATCAGAGCTTTATAATTGACCTGGGAATATTCATGCAAATATATGGGAAGTTTGCAGTTGCAGTGTGCACTTGAATCTCAGGTTGTACTATTGAGCAGCCTAAGAAGTTATGCTTGAAGTTTACATTTCCTTTTTTCATAAGGCAAGATGGACAGGTATTTACGTGCTATTCAAAAAATGCTCTAAAACCCCATTTTTGTTGAGTCAATTCCTATTCCAAATTCTTGCCTTTCCCAAAAAATGACAAAAGTCTGAATGTTGGAGATTCACTTACTCTAAATGCCTGTCATGCTGTTGTTGTTTTTGTTGTTGTCAGGTGCCATCAAGTCTAAACCGACTCATAGTGCCCCCATGCACAGCAGAATGAAACAATGTTCGATCCTGGGCCAACCCCACCACCACTGCCACAATTGACACCAACAATGATGCCACCTGGCTAATCCATCTCCTTGGGGGTCTTCCTCTTTTTCTCTAACCCTCCATCTTACCCAGCATGACATCCTTCTCCAATGATTGTTTCCTCCGGACAATATGTCCAAAGTATGAGAGACGAAGCTTAGTCATCCTGGCCTCCAAGGAGCACTCTGGCTGCACTTCTTCTAAAACAGATCTATTGGTTCTTTTGGCAGTCCATGGCACTTTCAGTATTCTCCTCCAACACCACAACTCAAAGGCATCAATTCTTCTAT
>NW_006408840.1:2253422-2255658 GCF_000296735.1 Chrysochloris asiatica
TGAGTGCCTCTTGTGCCGCCTCACTTTCTTGTAGGATTTCAATTTTTATTCCATCAATTCCTGGTGCCTTGTTCTTTGCCAATTCTTTCAATGCACTTTGGACTTCCTCCCCAAGTATCATTGGCCACAATGCCTGTCATAGTGAAAATTTAATCTGTGCATGTTTGAATAAAATAAAAAACTTTTCCTGTCTTGTCAAGTCTGCCTCATAGTGACCCTATTGGACAAAGACCTGCCTCATAGAGGTGCCAAGACTGTAATCTTTACAGAAGTGGACAGCCACTACTTTCTCCAGAAAAATAACTGGGAGTTTGAACCACAGAACTTTTCTTTGTTGTTGTTGTTGTTATGTTCCGTTGAGTTGGTTCTGACCCATAATGACCCTGCACAGGGTTTCTAAGGCTGTAAATCTTTACGGGAGCAGAAAGTATCATCTTTCTCCCATGGAGCAGCTGGTAGTTTTGAACTGTTGACCTGAAGGTTCACAGCCCGATTCGTAACCACTATGCTGTGAGTTAGCAACTACATATTTAATGACTGTGCCACAAAGGTTTCTTAAGTTTACATTATCACAGCAAAATTTGATAACAAGGAGGAGAATAGTACATGAGGGGAAAAAAAAAAAACCCTGAAGACTCACTAGAATGGACATGACTGAAAGGGATTGGTAATTTCATACACAAACACACACACACATACACACACATACACATTCATTTGTCAATTTGTTCTACTGTGGTGGTTTGTGTGTTGCTGTGATGCTGGAAGCTATGCCACTGGTATTTCAAATAATAGCAGAGTACACCCATGGTGTCATCAATTCAGTTTCAACTCATTTATGCACACAGAATGAAAGACTGCGCTGTCCTGAGTCAACCTCACACTCATTATTATGCTTGAGCCTATACCTGCTGCCACTGTGTCAGTCCATCTTGGTGGGGGTGTTCCAGTTTTTCAATGACCCTTCACATTACCAAGCATGATGTTCTTCTCTAAGAACTGCTTCCTCCCGATAATATGTCCTAAGTATGAGAGACAATGTTATTTTAATATTCTTCTCCAACACTCAAATGCATTAATTGTTTTACAGTCTTCCTTATTCATTGTATAAAATTCACATGCATATGAGAATGTTGAAAGTACTTATGACTTGGATCAAGTACACCTTAGTCCTCAAACTGACATCTTTGCTCTTGAATAGTTCAAAAAGTTCTTATGCCTCAGATTTGCATACTACAATATATGTATTTGAGTTCTTCACTGCTGCTTCCATGAATCTTGATTGTGAATCCAAGAAAAGGAAAGACTTTGACAACTTCAATTTTTTTCTCTATTTATCATGATTGCATCTATCAGTACAGTGGTGAAGATTTCAGTTTTCTTGGCATTGCAGTGTAACCCATACTGAAAGCTGTAGTCTTTGATCATCATCGATGAGTAGTTTAAGTCCTCTTCACTTTCAACAAGCAAAATTATATCATCTACACATCACAGGTTGTTAATGAGTCTTCTTCCAATAATCCAATAATTCATATAACCCAGTTTCTTGGATTATTTTCTCAGTGTACATTTTGGAAAAGTATGGTGAAAGAATACAATCCTGGTGCACAGTTTACCTGATTTTTAAGCCTTCAGTGTCTCTTTGTTCTGTCTGAATGCCTGTTCCTTGGTCTATGTCCATGATTCTCATGAACACATTTACATGTGCCAGAATACAGATTTTTCCACAGTATTATCCATATAATCATGATCTATGCAATCAAAACCTTTTGCATAGTCAGTAAAGCACAGGTAAACACCTTACTGGTATTTTCTGCTTTCAGCCAAGATCCATCTGACAATAGCAATGGTATCCCTAATCCCACGTCATCTTAACCTGGCTTGAACCTCTGGCAGTTCCATGTCAATGTACTATTGTAGTCATTTTAAATTTATCTTTAGCAAAATTTTACTTGCATGTGATGTTAATGACATTGTCCAATGATTTCCCCATTCTGTTGAGTCACCTCTTTTTTGAATGGGCACAAATATGGATCTCTTCCAATGATTTGGTCAGGTAGCTAGCTTCCAAATTTCTTGGCATAGATCAGTGATTGCATCTAGTGTTGTATCAATCTGTTGAAAGATTTCAATTTGTATAGCATACATTCCTGGAAACTTGTACTTTGCCAATGCCTTTAGTGCATCTTGTACTTCTTTTAGTACCATTGGATCTTGATCATATTCTGCCTCTTGA
>NW_006408840.1:2255792-2257902 GCF_000296735.1 Chrysochloris asiatica
ATGAGATATGCTGAGCATTTTGTTCACTTTTGGTTTTCTAACTCCAGGACTTTACACATTTCACCATAATATTGGCTATGACTTCTCCAGCTGCTCTTTGGAATTTTCTATTAGGCTCTTATTCTTCCTCATTTCTTTCATTTGCTTTTGTATCACTATGATGAAAAGCAAGTTGAAATCTTTCAACAGATTGATACAACACTAGATGCAATCACTGATCTATGCCAAGAAATTTGGAAGCTAGCTACCTGACCAAATCATTGGAAGAGATCCATTTTCGTGCTTTACTTATTTCTTGTCCTTTTTCTTGCGTGATGTTGTTGATGTCATCCTACAGTCCTGCTTTTTGGTCTTTAGTGTATAATGCGTCAAATCTGATTTTGAGATCATCTCTAAATTCAGGTAATATATATTTTAAGGTCATGTTTTGGCTCTTGTGGACTTTTTAATTTGTTTTTACCTCCAGCCTGAGCAATTTTTGGTCTATTTCACACTTGAGCCTTAGGTTCTACCACACATTTATCAGTTTGTCATAAATAGAGTTTCAAGGAGTGGCTGGTAGGATTGAATCTCTGACTTTATGGTTAGCAATTCAATGCTTACCCTAAAATATCACACCAAGACTCCATCCATGTGTATGGTCACCTCTGATGCTGTTTTAAAAAGGCATATATAATGTCATTGATCTAGCAAAGTTCAATCATGAGACCTTCAGCATAATTTCAATCACCAACACCATATTTCCCAAGTAGGAATCCTTTCTTTCTTTCTTTTTTTTTTTTCTAATCTTCTCATTCCAATCATCACTAATTATCAGTGCATCTTAAATGACTGTGTCATCAATTTCATACTGGAGAAATTAGTAGAATTAATCTGAGTGGTATTAGCTAGTTGTCCTGGTAGGAATATGGATACTACCCTATCCAAAAAATAAGTGATGTAATTTAAGATTTTTGATATTGATATTTAGTGCCATCAAGTTGCTTGCAAATCACAGTGACCCTGTATAGGGTTCTAGTGTATTTGAATAGCCAACCATTGCAGTTAAAGCCAACCTTGTGGTCCAGTGCTTATCCTACAGTGTCCCATTAGGACTCTAAGGCAAAGCTTGAAATGTCCTCTTTGATGATGAATGTGACAACATTCCTCTTCAAGTTGTTATTACTGCATAGAGACCATATGATTGTGTGCTGCAAAATAGCAGTGCATTTTTGCTCATTAATGTTTATCATATTGTTCTTTATTCCTTCCATTTCATTTTTGATAACTTCAAATTTTCCTGGATACATACATTCCTTGTTCAGATTATTAATGGATATTGATTGACAGTTGTTGCTCCTTATTTTGAGTAGTGTCCCATCAGCCAATGATGGTCTGAAAGGCTTTGCCATTCATGTCATCATGATCAACTCTCCTTTGAAGAATTCTTCCATAGACTACTTTTGCATGTCTTCTACAATGAGGGGCTCATCTTCCAGGACTGTGTTTGACAATGTTATGTTGCTATTATTAATGTTTTTAATCTTTTGAAACCATCTCTGACACTGTTCCACTGATGTTCATAAAATGTAGTGGTTACAAATCGGACTGCTAACTTGAAGTTTGGCAGTTTGAAACTACCAGCTGTTCCACGGGAGAAAGATGAGACTTTCTACTCCCATCAAAATTTTAAACCTGGGGATGGTCCCAGAACTCTGAACCACATATAAAGGAATATTTAGAAGGTTGGAAGGCTTACAGCTGGGAGAATTTGTGGCAGAAGCAAGAAATACATTGCTTTCTAGTCTGGGACACTCAGCTGCTCCAGGAGCCACCATCTTGGGTGAGACAAAGTGGGGAAGGATCTGAGCGGCCACAAACACCTGGCAGAACCACAGAGATACAGGTGTGGACATTCTTTTATTTTGGTAGCTGTTCATTGGTCCATTGCTGCCTCCATTCTGGTGACTATAAGGGTGCCTGAGCTAGTAGAACCCTCGGAGAGTTCTACTAAACATGCACACAGATCTACTTGAAATTTAAAGAGACAGTTTCCAATTAAAACCAAATGGCCACAGCGGGCCCTGAACTATTTCCAACTAGAAAAAAGGACTGAACAGAGATTGTGGAG
>NW_006408840.1:2258951-2262044 GCF_000296735.1 Chrysochloris asiatica
GATGGTGTAATCAAGACATTCCAGGATAAACAGAAGCTAAGGGATTTTGTCAAAGCCAAATCTGCTAAGAAAAACATCCTAAAGGAAGTTCTGTGTTCTGAGAACCAACAAGAACACACACAACTACAGAATGATGTACATGGCAGCATTAACCTGAACTCAGTCAACAAATGGAAAAGTCAAGAACAGATAACATTATTAGAACAGAGTAAAGTAAACACAGAGGAACAGAGATCCAGGTGGTAGGAAGGTCAGGTAGATTACTGGATAAAATAGACTGTCTTAAAGGGAGGGAAGAACTAATGGACTATAAGGTAATCACAATGGGGTTAGGGTGGGGGGTTTACTTTTGGTATTGGGGAGGGCAATACAAGAAGGGGTAAGAGGCAGAAGAACAAGATAGATAGGGGGACACTGAGACAGGTTTGCATGGCCTAGTGGGACAGAGGTAAATAGTGACACATACTCAATCTTGGAACAACAGGGCTCTGGGATACAGGGATCTAGGTATAGCTTGAAGAGGGAAAATAATACTAAAATCCTTGACTGCCTTTTGAATATTAGTTTCCCTTGCCTACTATTGTAAAATAGACACTTGAGTGGGATAGAAAGGAATGTTGGGAAACATGATTAGAGAAAACTGATAAACCCGCCTTCAGCCTATAACTGATTGGAATACCTAAAACGGGTTCTACAACTTGCCCAGTGAAATAGACCTTATGCAAGCCTTTAGAGTATAGGACCTTAGGTGGAATCATGAGTCCCATCCACAACCTTGTGAGATGAGACATTCCCACTAGAAAGGACAAGCAGACTGGAACAGCTAGAGTGACAGAAGATACATCTTCATGATGAACCTGACCTATACTCAGAGCGATAGTTACTCTAAATACCAACAGAGAGGAAAAGAATCTTCAAATCAAGTATCAATGCTACCCACTGTGTACACAGGGTAGATAGGGATGGGCGACTTAGACATTGGCTACCTAAAATGAGGGGGCAATAAATGCATGAAGTCAGTGGCTTACAAAGTTTCAAGAGGGAGTTTAGTTTAAGAGTATGGGGGGAAAGAAAGAGTCCCCACTGAATAGTTGTCATCTTGTCTAGATGGGTCTGGTGAAAAGAGATGGGGATAAGATTCTTAAGATTCAATAGTGAATAACTGTCATCATGACTAATCGCGACTGTCACAATTGTAAACCCAGAAGTTTTGTAGCAAAAAAAGGGGAGTGGTTAATCTTACAGTCCAGAAACAGGGGACCCTAGGACCATCAAGACAGGAACACACAAGCAGAATGCGGGATTTTATCCAGAGAAGCAACAGTGCCAGAGATGGAGGCAGAGATGGGGGCATGGAGGGAGGAGCGGCTGAGGACTCTAGATTCATGGACTAAGAAGAGAAGGACTAAGAGCTGGTGGCCAGGAGCTAACTTGCAGAATGTGCCCTTTGGAGATGTAAATTGCTATATATGCCTGAGTGTTTTTTGTTTGTTTGATTGTGTGTTTTTTAAAAAGCTAAAAGTGGATCGAGAGAAATACTGTTAACTAATGGTACATGAAGGGGATTATAATCAATGTAATGAAACTAGGTATATGGTTTTTTAATATAAATCTGATGATATGCCCTGTAAACTTTCACTCAATCTACAATAAAAACCTTAAAACAATTTTTTAAGCCTGGGAAACCAAGTCAGGGTCATCATGAGTTGGAACCAACTTTAAGGTACTTAGCAGCAACAAGAAACATCAGAATAATTTGCATTTCCTTCCTAGTCTGTCTTAGTCTGGAAGCTCCACTGAAAAATGTCCACAATGTGACCCTGCTGGTATATAAAATGCTTGTAGTATATCTTCCAGCATCACAGCAACACACAAGTCACCACTGTACAACAGACTCTATCATCTAATAGAGACTCCTACTAATCATGTTATAGATCATTACTTCATCAAGGAGTAAGCAAGGAGAAGAAAAGTGAGGACATCTATAGTAATTTTTATTTCCATTTTTTTCTCATAAACGGTACCCAAATTTTAGTCAACCTATGATTGCTTGTGAAAATCTCTGTAATTTCACATTGTTGTTGTTGTTAAGTGCCATCGAGTCGTTTCCGACCCATAGAGACCCTGTACAGGGTTTCCGAGGCTGTAAATCTTTATGGGAGGAGAATGCCTCATCTTTCTCCAGCGAAACAGCTGGTAGTTTCGAACTGCTGGCCTTAAGGTTCGCAGCCCGATTCGTAACAACTACGCTACCAGAGCTCCTTGTAATTTCACATGAGATATAATTAATTACTATCAGAAAGCTTATGACTATAGAGAGAACAAAAAAGAGAGACTGATTTAGGGACATGAGGTTAAAATTTACAGATAAATATTTCCTTAAGTCTTTCTGTCAGAAATTGAAACAATCTCAACAGTAATGAACATCCCTCTAAACTATTATCTCTCAATGTTCCAGAATTAAATATTTATTGATTTTAGGATTTTTTGTTGTAGATAATAATTTTTCTCTGAAATAAGCATATAATATCTTCTTTGTAACAGGTTTCTGGTAATCTCTACAGGGAACAAGTGTGTACATTTACATTAACAAAATAAAACTTAGAAGGAAGGAATAAATATTGCTATATCCAATCAATTTACCATGACATTCTGGCGTAGATACTGTCTGAACACATTCATATTTCTTCCATTTATACTACTTTCATCTCTTAAATAATACAAATTCAAAAGGCCTTTATATTCAAATACATTCAATTTACAAAGTGAGATCTGACTTTTATCATAAAAAGGAAAACAATAAACTTTATGATGCTCATACTGTAGATAATCATATCTCAGAATTGCATTTTTATTTGCCTCCAGAGATTACTACATAAAGATTTGAGTTTAAGGAATTTCATTAACTATATTTTTAAGAGGTGTGTTATTATAGGATCAGAACTGGACTATATACCACAAGGTTGGCAGTTCAAATGTACCAGTAGCTCTCCAACACCCTTATAGGATTGCTATGAGTTGAAACCATCTCAAGGGCACTTAACAGCAATATAATATTTAATTACACATAAAAAATTGTAGTTTTAAAATTAA
>NW_006408840.1:2263516-2265542 GCF_000296735.1 Chrysochloris asiatica
TCCTTCAGTATCATTGACTCTTGATCATATGCTACCTTTTGAAATTCTTGAACATCATCTATGTCCTTCTGATACAGTGATTGTGTATTCCTTCCATCTCTTTTGTTGCTTTCTGAATCATTCAATAATTTGCCCAGAGAATCCTTCAGTAACGACAGTCAAGGCTTGTATTTTTCTTCAGTTCCCCCAGCTTGAGAAATGCTGAGCATGTTCTTCCCTTTTGGTTTCCTCTTTGCGCCTTTTGTTGTAATATTTGACTTTGTCTTCTTGACCTTACCTTTAAAATTTTTTGTTAAGCTCTTGTGCACCCTTATTTCTTCCATTTGCTTTAGCATCTCTATGCTGGAGAGCAAGTTTCAGTGACTCTGTGACATCCATTTTGGTCTTTATCTTCTTTCTTATCTTCTTAATGACTTTTTGCTTTCTTTCTGTATGATATTTTTGAAATCATCCTACAACTTTTTAGTCTTCGGTCTTTAGTGTTTAATGTCTCAAATCTGTTCTTCACATGATCTCTAAATTCAAGGTGAGATATATTAAAGGTCATATTTTGGCTCTCATGGACATTTTTTCCATTTACTTCAGCTTCAGTTTGAATTTGCATATGAGCAATAGATGGTCTGATCCACAAACTTCCTCTATTCTGTTTTGATTAATGATATGGAGCTATTCCATAGTCTCTTTGCACAGATGTTATTACTAAAGATATTTTTACTTCACATTTGCTGTCGACCGAGAGGTGCCACTTAAGGAAGACCTGGCATTCTATTGCCAATGTTTACAACCACTGGAAACCCAGTGGAATTGTAGTTCTACTTTATGAATATGTATCCAAATGGAATTGAAGGAAACTAGGGTTTTTGTTGTTGTTTATGTGTCTGAGCTGAAAAGAAAATAGCAAAGATACTATTGCTCTTCTCATGAAGTTCAGCAATGCAAAGAATCTGCTACAATGTTAGTACATATTGCATTCTAATTTTCAAAATTTAGTTAATAGTCTAAACAAGCATAAATTGAAAGAGGAAACCCCTTAGAATGATCACTCTGAAAATATACAGAAGTACTGTAGGAAACATACAAAATCAGACATAACTGTGAGTTATTTGTTGGAATACATTGTTGCAACAGAGGCTCAGGGAGTTCTTTTAGATGACTTGTTTTATACTTTGCTTTCTATCTTAATACCAGAAAAGAAAACCAAAAAAGTCATTGCAATGATTCTATCTAATGATATGGAGTTTTACAAATCTAGCATATTAAGCATATTCATATATTTGAAACAGCCCTAAAAACCATAATGTGAGTGAATATGTCATATAGCAGTTTGATCAGTTGCTGTTGTTGTTAGGTGTCATTGAGTCGGAACCGACTCATATTGACCACATGCACAGCAGAGTGAAACAATGTCTGAACCTGGGCCAACCTCACTACTGCTGCCACACTGTACGCCATTAATAATGCCACCTGGCTGATCCATCTCGTTGGGGATCTTTCTATTTTTCTCTGACCCTCCATCTTACCAAGCATGATATCCTTCTCCAACGACTATTTTCTCCTGACAACATGTCCAAATTAAGAGAGACGAACTTTGGCTGTCTTGACCTCTAAGGAGCACTCAGGCTGCACTTCTTCCAAAACAGATCTATTGGTTCTTTTGGTAGCCCATGGCACTTTTAGCATTCTCCTACAACACCATAATTCAAAGGAATCAATTCTATGATGTTCCTTATTCACTGTCCAGCTTTCACATTCGTATGATGTTATGGAAATTACCATGGTTTGGGTCAGGCACACCTTAGTCCTCAAGCTGACATCTTTGCTCTTCAACACTTTAAAAAGTTGCTGTGCATCCCCCCACATCCAAAAAAAAAGCTAAAGAGGATAGAGAGAAACACTGTTAACTGATGATATATGGAGGGGATAATAATCAATGTAATGAAACAAGCGATATGAATGGTTGAATGTGAAGCTGATGATGTGCTCTGTAAACTTTCACTCAATCCAAAATAAAAACATTTAATTAAAA
>NW_006408840.1:2267313-2270014 GCF_000296735.1 Chrysochloris asiatica
TCAATTTTGTTAATCCTTTCAAAGAACCAACTTCTTGTCCTGTTGAGTCTTTCTGTAGTCTTTCTGTTTTCTATCTCATTGATTTCTGCTCTAATTTTTATTATTTCTTTTCTTTTGACAGCTGTAGGTGCCCTCTCTTGGTCTGTTTATAATTGTTGTAGCTGATGTGTTAATGGGTTCATTTGGTTCTTTCTTTATTTTAGATGTATGCATTTATTGCAATAAATTGTGCTCTCAGCACAGCTTTTGTCATGTCCCAAAGATTTTGGTATACTGTGTTTACATTCTCATTTGTTTCTAGGAACATGGTGAGTTGACATTTAATTTCTTCTACTATCCAGTCACTTTTCAGCATGGTGTTGTTCAGTTTCCAGGTATTTGACTTTATTTCCTTGGTCTTCCTTTTGTTGATTTCCAATATTATAACATTGTGGTCTGAGAAGATGCTTTATAGTATTTTGATATTTGTGAATTTATGGAGATTTGCTCTGTAGCCTAAGACATGGTCTATTCTGGAGATTGTTTCATGTGCAATGGAAAAGAATGTGTATTGTGCGGTTGTTGGTTTTAATGCTTTGTACACATCTATGAGTTCCAGTTGTCTGACTGTGTTGTTTAGTTCTTCTGTGTCTTTGTCAAGTTTCTTTCTGGTTGTTCTATCCATTTTTGAAAGCAGTGTATTAAAATCGCCCATGATTATTGTAGATTCGTGTACTTCTTTCTTCAAATCTAATAGTTTGTTTTATATATTTTGGTGCTCTTTCATTGGTAGCATAGATATTTATTATGGTTATGTCATCTTGTTCAATTGTCACATGTATCATGGTATAATCTCCATCTTTATCTATTATGCTGTTTTTTGCCTTAAAGTTTATTTTATAAGAGACTAGTACTGCCACTCCTGTTTGATTTTAATTGCAATGAGCTTGGAATACTTTTTTCCATCATTTTATTTTAATCTGTTTTTGTCTCTGTGTGTGAGCTTTATCTCTTACAGAGAGCATATTGAAGGATCTTGTTTTCTTATCCATTCTGCCACCCTCCATCTCTTAACAGGTGCATGCAATCTGTTTACATCCAGTGTAATTATCTATAGGTATTGATTAATTGCTGCCATTATGTTTGGTGTTTTTGTAGTGTTGCTGCTTTCTTTGTCCTGTGTGTCTTCCTTTGTTGAGTTCATGCTTTTTGTGCTCTCTCTCGTGAGTTTCCTCATAGTTTTAATGTTTCCATGTTCTTCTTGGGTTTTCATTCTCTTGGTATGTTGTGAAGTTGCCTTATAGTCCATTAACTTTTCTCTCCATTAACTGTAGTCTATTTTATCCTGTAACCGACCTGATCTTCTCACCATCTGGATGTCTGTTACTGCATATTTACCTTCTTTTACATTGTACATTTTTTTTTTTTTTTTAATCATAGATTGACCTCCCAGATTCTCTGAGTTTGTTCTTATTGTTTTTTTCTGTTCTTGACTCTTCCTTCTGTCAACTTTATTCTGGGAGTTGCTGCCACGTATATCAGTCTCTGGTTGTTGTCTATTCTAGTTGGTTCTCAGTCCACAGAAATCCCTTTAGGATGATTTTCATAGCAGGGTTGGCTTTGGCAAAATCCCTTAGCTTCTTTTTGTACTGGAATGTTTTAATTACACAGTCATATTTGATTGATAGCTTTGCTGGATAAAGTATCATTAGTTGGATTTTTTTTTTTTTTTCCTTCAGGGTTTTATATATGTCTCTCCATTGCCTTCTTGCTTGCATGGTTTGTGCTGAGAGATATGAGCTTAATCTGACTTGCTTGCCTTTGTATGTGACACTTCTTTTTCCCTGGCTGATTTCAAAAGTATCTCCTTATCTTTAATTTTGGAGAGCTTGACTATAATATGTCTAGGTGATTTTCTTTTGGGGTCTATCCTTCCTGGAGTTCGTTGAAGTTCTTGAATGTTTATCTTTTCACTTTTCAGGATGTTAGAGAAATTTTTTTCTAGCAGTTCTTCAACTATTTCCTCTGTGGACTTGTGTGACTCTTCTTGTTATGGAATGCCAATAATTCTGAATGTATTCCTCTTCATGTTGTCCAACATGAATCTTAGATATTCCTCAGATTTTTTTTTTATCCTTTTTTGTGTTTGTTCTTCTATCTTAGTGGTATTGAGAGATTTATCTTCCAGCTCACTGGTTCTGCCTTCCATCTCATCTATTCTATTTCTTTGCCCTTTCAGAATATTGTCTATTTCTGATATTCTGTTATTGATCATTTGGACCTCTTTCTGTAGGTTTTGAATTGTTTCCTATGCTGTATCTATCTTATGTGATTGTTCCTGTAGTGCTTTCCTGACTTCTTCCTTATTTTTCTCAATTCCATTTTAAAGTGTTTTGAAACATTTTATAATCATTTTTTCTGAATTCCTTCTCAGGCATTTCCAAGGCCTGCCCTCCTTCCAGAATGAAGTCCATGTCTACCTCTAGGTCACTTGTCTCAGACATTGTATCTTCTTTCTGAACATGTGCTGATATGGTCATCTGCTTTTGCTTCTTGGACATGTTTAGTGTTTATCTGTGGCCTTAATATTTACCTGAGTATGTGTTTTGATATTTTTTATGCTTTCTGATTTCTTCCAGGGAGATGTGAGCAGGATGTGGGATTCCCTTCACTCTTTTTATTGCTTAACTCAGAGTAACTTTCACAGGTGTTGTCTGTTTCC
>NW_006408840.1:2271522-2279908 GCF_000296735.1 Chrysochloris asiatica
TTGATTGTTCCTGTAGAAATTTCCTGACTTCTTCCTTTCTTTTCTCAACTCCATTGTAAAGTGTTTTGAAACATTTTATAATCATTTACCTGCATTCCTACTCAGGCATTTCCAAGGCCTGCTGTCCTTCCAGAATGTAGTCCAAGTCTGCCTCTATGTCATTTTTCTGAGACAATTTATCTTGTTTCTGGACATGAGCTGATATGGTCATCTGCCTTTGCTTCTTGGACATGTTTAGTGTTTATCTGTGGCCTTAATACGTAATTGAGTGTGTGATTTGGTATTTTTTATTCTTTTGGGTTGCCTCCAGGTAGATGTGATCAGGATGTGGACTTCCGCTTTCACTCTTTTTATTTTTTAACTCAGAGTAACGTTCACAGGTGTTGTCTTTCTCCCTGGTATATGGCAGCAGTTACTGTATCTTCTTGGGTAATTTAGGGAGAGAAAGAGTCCACCAAATATAAAAGAGGGAGCATAAAACAGCAAAACAGTAACAGCATAAAAAAACACAAAAGAAGAAAAAAAAATAACAACAATAAAATAAAACTAGTTTGGGTACTGTAGTCTATAATCACAGAAAAGGGAGAGGAGGGAAAAAAGAAAAAAAGAATCTGTAGCCTAATATGAGTATGACTTTAATGTCCTCTTTCAACTTCTAGTCTTTAAAGTTGCCTGATAAATTTCATGATGCCATTGTAGGTTGTTGGTGGTGCAAGCTCACCAGTCACTCCTCAGAAACACTATACAGGTTCGCTATGGGTGGGAACTAACTCAAAGGCACTAAACAGCAACAACAACTGTTGGTTGTTATGGTGTACCTCAGGATTTATTTAAATTTTTGGCCTGTTTTGTTTTTAAACTCTCTTTTCCTCTCTATACCACTTATTCTGTCTTTTCTCTGTTAAAATAAAAAAATCAGGGCCAACTCTTGGGCTCATACATGGCAGAAGAATCCACCAGTGGTGGTGGTGGGGAGGCAGTGTCAACTAGCTGAGGCTCCCACTCTAGTCAACAGAATGGAGGTATGCATATAGTAGAGGGCAATGCACAGATACCAAGAAGAAAAAAAAATTAGAACAATGCAAAACCGAAAAAAAATTATTATCTACTTATGCTCTGAGGTTCCTGTGGCATTATTCTTTGGAGGGTATGTTCTCCTGCTTGGTCTTGCTGTTTGGTCTTGCCCAAGTTGTTGGCTCTGGGTCACCAAGCCCAGCAGATTAAAAAAATACACGATTTCTTACTCCCACTACAAGTTCCACTAGCTATAAGCCTTTAAACTTTTTAAATATTCCTAGATATGTGGTTCTAGATCGGCAAATCTGTACAAGACCTTTTTAAAGCGTTGAAGAGCAAATATGTCAGCATGAAGACTAAGGTGTGTCTGACTGAAGCCATGATATTTTCAATAACCTCATATGCATGTGAAAGCTGGACAGTGAATAAGGAGGACCATAGAAGAATTGATGCTTTTGAGTTATGGTGTTTGAGGAGAATATTGAAAGCACCATGGGCAACCAAAAGAACCAACAGATCTGTGTTGAAGAAGTGCAGCCAGAGTACTCCTTAGAGGCCAGGATGGCCAAACTTTGTCTCTCATACTTCAGACATATTGCCAGGAAGTACAAGTCCTTGGAGAAAGATATCATGTTTGGTAAGGTAGAAGGTAGAGATGGATTGATTAGGTAGAAGGTAAAGATAGATTTATTGGTAAGGTAGAAGGTAGAGATGGCCTCAAGCATGTCAACAATACTGAGGTTGACCCAGGATTAGGCAGTGTTTTGTTCTGCTGTGCCTAAGGTAGCTATGAATCAGTAATGACTTGATGGCACCTAACAACAACAGATATGTGGTTCCAAGTTTTGGAGCTCTGCCCCAAACCCTCTTCACCTGTGTTTTGTTGTATTGCTGATAGGTAATTTCATTGCACTTCTATCCTATCCACCATGAATTCCTGCCTCTCACCATACTCACTTTAAGGAACATTTTTTATTTTAAATATTTTATTATGAATTGATCACTCATCTATAGCAAGAAATTTAGAAGACAACTATCTGGTCAACTGATTGAAAGAGATCCGCATTTGTGCCCATTCCAAAGAGAGGTGAACCAGTGGAATGTGTAAATCATTGGACAATATCTTTGATATCCCATGTGAGTAAAATTTTACTAAACCTAATATAGAAATGGCTGGAAGCACACATTGATAGAGAACTTTCAGAGGTTCAAGTTGGATTCAGAAGAGGACGTGGAATGAGAGATATAATTGCTGATTTCCGATAAATCTTGCATGAAAGCAGAGAATACAAGAAAGATGTTTACCAGTGCTTTATTGACTACACAAAGGCTTTATATTGTGTGGATCATGACAAGCTATGGACAACATTGCAAAGTATTAGTATACCTGAACACGTCATTGTGCTCGTGAGGAATCTGCTCATGGAGCAAAAGGCAGTTGTTCAAACAGAACATAGGAACATTGATTGGTTTAAAATTAAGAAAGGTGTATCATGGGGTTGTATTCTTTCACCAAACTTATTCAACCTATATGCTGAACAAATAATCTGACAAGCTGTGTTATATAAAGAAAAACATGGCATCAGTATTGGAGGAAGACTCATTAACAACCTGCAATATGCAAATGATACAACCTTGCTTACTGAAAGTGAAGATGACTTATATTTACTGATGAAAATCAAAGAGCACAGCCTTCAGTATGGACTGCATCGCAGTTTGAAGAAAACAAAAATCCTCACCAGTGGACCAATAAACATTTTTCTTATCAATGGAGAAAAATTGAAGTTGTCAAGGACTTCATTTTTCTTGGATCAACTTTCAACACTCATGGAAGCAACAGTTAAGAAATAAAATTACGTATTGCATTGGGCAAATCTGCTGCACAAGACCTTTTTAAAGTGTTGAAGAGCAAAGATGTCAGCTTGAGGACTAAAGTGCGCCTGACCCAGCCATGGTATTTTCAATAATGTGCAAATGCTGGGAAGTGAATAAGGAAGACGGTAGAAGAATTGATGTTTTTGTGTTGTGGTGTGGGAAGAGAATATTGGAAGGGCCTTGGGCTACCAAAAGAATAAACAGATTTATTTTGGAAGAAGTGCAGCCAGTGTACACCTTGGATGCCAGGACGAGCAAACTTCGCCTCTCATACTTTGGACATATTGTCAGGAGGGACCAGTCACTGAGGAAGGATATAATGTTTGGTAAGGTTTAAGGTCAGAGAATAAGAGGAAGAACCCCAGATAGATGGATTGGCAATATGGCAGCATCAATGAGCTCAAGCATGGCAACAATTGTGAGGTTGGCCCAGGACCAGGCAATTTTATGTTGTGTTGTACACAGGGTTAATATGAGTTGGTACTGACTCGATGGCACCTAACAACAACATCTGCAAATTGAATTATAGTTCACATGACATAACATCTGTTTTGTACTTAACCAATCATATTTTGTTTCAACGCAATCAATGATCACAACCGCCTCCATGCACTATTGATTAACAGTATTTGCCTCTAGTCCTTATTTTATTTTTGGATGTACACACAATATCTCAGGAATATATAATCATTTAAACAACCAAAAGTCACATTTTTCAAACCAGTCCCCTGCCCACCATCACACAGCTGTTCTCTTTCTATGAGTCTAGATTCCACAAATGCTTATCTCTCCATACCAACACCTGGGTCTCCATCTTTAGTGTTGCTGTTTCTCTAGTTATGATCCCATGCTCCTGTCTTGCTCTTCTATCTTGATGATCCTATGTTCCTCTGCTCCTGGAATATAAAATTAATGATTTCCCCCTTTTTGTTATGCAACTTCTATCTTGACAGTTGTGACAATTGCAATTAGGTGTGATAACAATTATTCACTATTGAATCAAAAGCATCCTATCTCCATCTACTTTCTCCAGATCCATCTAGACAAGATGATAACTATTCAGTTGAGATTCTATCTTCCCAGAAACTAAACTCCTTCTTTTTTTAGTTTTTAATCTTTTTATTATGAATTGAGTGAAAGTTTACAGAGCATATCATCAGTTTTACATTCAACAAACCATATACTTAGCTTCATTATATGGGTGCAATCCCTCCCTGTGCCAATAGCCAACAGTATTTACCTCTATTCACTCCAACCACTGCATTCCTCCCTGTGTCTCCCACCATCCCCCATCTTACCTCTGCCAACCTCCATCCAGTTCTATATTGCCTGTTCATCACCCATGTCAATGCATGTCCATGCTCTACCACATGTATCATTTCCTCCTCATCCCCAATCCATCAGATTGTTTCTCTTATTTAGAAAACATCCCTCTAATTTTTTTTTTTCCTTTGGTGTACCAAAACAAAACAAGCAGACAAAAACAAATACAAAAAAACATGAAGGGATATATAATCATTTAAACAACCACAGAGACAATTCTAAAAGCCAATGCTCTGGCTGCCAGCACACAGCCTTTCTCTTTCCATGAGTCTAGACTCCTCACCTGCTCAATCTCTCTATGCTATCATCTCTGCCTTCATCTCTGATATTGCTGCTTCTCTGGTTAGGGTCCCACATTCAGCTCATGCTCTTCTCGTAATGGTCTTAGGGTCCTCTGTTTCTGGAATTCAAGATTAACTAATTTCACCTTTTTATTACACAATTTCTACTTTAACATTTGTGACAATCACAATTATGTATGATAATAACTATTTACTATTGAATTGCTCTGCAGGAGAAAGATGAGGCTTTCTATTCCCGTAAAGATTTACACCCTTGGAAACCCTGTACAGGGTCGCTATGGGTCGGAACCGACTCGATGGCACTTAACAACAACAACATTTAATTGGAATCAATGAATCACATCCCAATCTCCTTTCAGCAGACCCATCTAGACAAGAGGAAAACTGTTCAGTGGAAATTCAACCTTCCCCTACATAATCTCCCTCTTGAAAATTTGTAAGCCATCCATTTCATGCCTTTATAGTCCCCTCCCTCCAATTTTAGGCGGACAATGTCTGAGTTGCCATCCTTATCAACCCTGTGTGGAGCGATTGAATACACTTCAATATCATTCTCCTGAATTCCTTATTAGGTAGTTCCAAAGCCTGTCCTTCTTCCAATGGGAATTCTAAGTCTGTCTCTAGCTCATTTTATTCAGCTACTCTATCTTGTTTCTGGACATGCACTCAGATCTTTGACTGTTTTTTTGGGGGGAGGGGGCTGGGGCATTTTCAAAAATTAGATGTGTTTTCAGTAATTAGATGAATATATGGTGCTGTGTTATTAAACTTTCTGAATGCCTCCTGGTAGATGTGATCAAGAGATAGGTTTTCATTTTAATTTCTCTTGTTACTCAACTGAGAGTAATTTTAGCAAGTGCTGACTATCTATGTAGTGTATAGCAGCTGTTATTGGATCTTGCCCATGTGATGGGATTTTATAGTATGTGATCATAGTTTGGCTATATGGCTGCAATTACTGCCTCTTCTTAGGTAATGGAGAGAGAGAAAGGATCCCCCCATAAGATAAAAGTGGGAAACAAACAAAAAAGATGTAGCAAAATAGTTCAGGTGTTTCTCCTACTGTGAAATAGTTCACAGATGAGCAGATATGTGTATATTTGCAGTAGAATCCTCCAGAGATGGGAAGATGTCTGCTTGCTCAGGCACTCCTTCTAGTCACCATAGTAGAGGTGGGCAGAGAGAGAAAGAGAAATGAGTGGATGAAAGATTCTTCACATCTTTATCCCTGATGATCAGTCTCTGCTGCCTTATTCACTGCAACCTTCTCAAGATGGCTGTGTCCTATGTAAGATGGTGGTGCCCCTCTCAAGATGGTTGCCCCTTATCAAAGTGACTATGCCAGGCATCTGCCTGAAATTGCCATTCAGCAAATATCACTCTTCTTGCTTCTGCTATAAATTCTACTAATACTAAGACTTTGATACTTATAAATATTCCTTTATATGTAGTTCAGAGTTCCAGGAACATGCTCTGTACCTGCTATGTCTGGTGTTTGTGCTATTGTTGGCAGAGATATGCTCAGCACCTCTCCCTAATCTGCCATCAAGCCTTGCCTCCCTAAAGATAATTTTTGCTTTACTTCTTGCAACACAATTTGTTCTTTTAGAAGAGTATATTATTATTATTATTATTTAAGTTTTTATTTTGAACTGAGTGATAGTTTACATGGGAGAACATCAGTTTTACCCCATCATTTCATTGCAATAATTACAAACTCCTCTGTGCGGCATCATTCAACAGTATTTGCTTCCATTCCCTGTGTTTTGTTTTATTTATTTATTTATTTATTTATTTATTTATTTATTTGAGGCAGGTGTACACATAAACACTCAGGAATATATTATAATTTAAACCACCAAAGGGCATATCCTGCAAGCCTACCTCATGGTTGCAGGCACCCAGTCCCTCTCTTTTCATGAGTTCAGAGTCCTCAGCTGCTACCTCGTTCCATGTTCTCATCTCTCCTCCATCTCTGGTGTCACTGCTTCTCTGGTTAGGGTTCTGCACTCTGTGATCTCCTCTCTTGATGGTTCTAGGGCCCTCTGTTTCTGTACTATAAGATTCACTACTCCTCTATTTTTGTTACAAAACTTCTACCTTTACAGTTGTGACAGTTAAAATTAGCCATGATAACAAGTTCTCACTATTAAATAATAAGAATCTTTTCCCCATCACCAGGTACAGCTAGACTAGATGAAAACTATTTAGTGGATACTCCACTTCCCCTACATGCTTAAACTAAACTCCCACTTGAAAATGTGTAAGCCAGTCACTTTGCACCTTTATTACTCCCTCCTTTTAGGTTAGCCATGCCTAAGTTGTCCATCACTAACTACATTATATACAGAGGGGATAGAACTGATACTTGATGTGAACATTGCTTCCCTCTCAGTTGGTAAATTGAGCTACTACAACCATAAGTATTGGGCAAATTCATGAAATTGTAGCAATTTAAACTAGTTTCCTTTATCAAAAATTCATTTATTTATTTACTTTGTTTTTTACCTTCCTCTAGTCGAGTTGCTCACCACTTGTCTGTCAGTTTATCATACTGTGGTGGCTTGTGAGTTGCTGTGATTTGGAAGCTATTTCACCAGTACTTTAAATACCAGCAAGGTCACCCATGGTGGATAGGTTTCAGATGAGCTTCCAAAAGAAGACAGACTAGAAAGAAGGCGTGACAAACTACTTCTGAATATTTAGTCACTGAAAACCTTATGACTAGCAGAGAAGCACTGTCAGATATAGTGCCTGAAAATGAGCCCCTCAGGTTGGAAGGCACTCAAAATGCGACTGGGGAAGAGCTACCTCCTCAAAGTATAGTTGACCGTGATGAAGCCAATGGAGTAAAGCCTGTGGTAGAAAGGCCCACAGGACCTTCATTTGCTGATGGGACACAACTCGAAATGAAGAGAAACAGCTGCAAATATCCATTGAATATCGGATTATGGAATGTATGAAGTATGAATCTGGGAAAATTGGAAGTTGTCAAAATGAAATGGAATGCATAAACATCGATATCTTAGGCATTAATTAGCTGAAATTGACTGGTGTTGGCCATTTTGAATCTGACAACCACATAGCTTACTATGCCGGGAATGACAAATTGAAGAGGAATGGCGTTGCATTCATCGTCAAAAAGAACATATCCAGATTAGTCATGATCACAACGCTGCCTGTGATAACATAATATCCATGCGCCTACAGGGAAGCCCAGTTAATACCACTATTATTCACATTTATTCAACAACTACTGAAGCCAGTGAAGATGAAATAGAAGAATTCTACCAACTTCTTCAATCAGAAATTGATCAAACATGCAATCAGGATATATTGATCATTACTGGTGACTGGAATGCAAAGGTTGGGAGCAAAGAGGAAGGATCAGTAGTTGGAAAATATGGCCTTGGTGATAGAAATGATGCTAGAGAATGCATGATAGAATTCTGCAAAACCAATGATTTGCACATTTCAAATACCTTCAAATAAGAGATGACTAAACAAATGGACCTCACCCGATGGAATACATAAAAGTTAAATTGCCTATATCTGTGGAAATAGATATGGTAAAAGCTCCATATCATCATTCAAACAAGGCCAGGAGCAGACTGTGGAACAGACCATCAATTGCTCATATGCAAATTCAAACTGAAGCTGAAGAAAATGAAAAAAAGTCCATGAGAGTCAAAATATGACCTTGAATATATCCCACCTGAATTTAGAGATCATCTGAAAAACAGATTTCATACATTAAACACTAAAAACTGAACACCAGAGAGTTGAGGGGTGACATCAAAAACATCATGCCTGAAGAAAGCATGTGTAAAGAAAACATAAAGCCTCACACATTTACCAATAAATAATAT
>NW_006408840.1:2290314-2292421 GCF_000296735.1 Chrysochloris asiatica
AATCAAGATATATTGATCCTTACTGGTGATTAGAATACAAAAGTTAGAAACAAAGAGGAAGGATCAGTAGTTGGAAAATATGGCCTTGGTGATAGAAATGATGCTGGAGAACACATGATAGAATTCTTCAAAATCAATGATTTATTCATTTCAAATACCTTCTTAGATAGCATAAGAGACGACTATACACATGGATCTCAATAGATGGAATACAAAGAAATCAAATTTACTACATCTGTGGAAAGAGACGATGGAAAAGCGCCATATCATCATTCAAAACAAGACCAGAAACAGATTATCAATTACTCATAAGCAAATTCAAACTGAAGCTGAAGAAAATGAAAACAAGTCCACGAGAGCCAAAATATGACCTTGAATATATCTCACCTGACTTTAGAGATCACTTGAAGAATAGATTTGATACATTAAACACTACAGACTGGAGAAGAATTGTGGGATAACATCAAGAACATCATATATGAAGAAAGCAAAAAGTTATTAAAAATACAAGAAAGAAGGAAAAGGTGAATACAGATGTCAGAAGAGACACTGAACTTGCTCTCCAGCATAGAGATGTTAAAGCAATTGGAAGAAATGAGGAGGTACAAGAGCTGAACAGAAAATTTCACAGATCAACTCGAGAAAATAATCCAAAAATTAGAACAAAACATGCAAAGATCTGGAATCAGAAAACCAAAAAGGAAGAACATGCTCAGCATTTCTCAAGCTAGGGGAACTGAAGAAAAAACTCAAGCCTCAACTTTAATTATTGAAAGATTCTCTGGGCAAATTATTGAATGATGCAGAAACCATCAAGAGAAGATGGGTGGAATAAACAGAGTCACTGTATCAAAGAAAAATGGTTAATGTTCAACCATTTCAAGAGGTAGCATATGATCAAGAGTCAATGATACTGAAGGAGGAAGTCCAAGGTACTTTTAAGGAATTGGCAAAGAACAAGACACCTAGAATTGATGGAATAAAAATTAAAATTTTTCAAGAAAGTGATGTGGCACAGGAGGCATTCACTCATCTCTGCCAAAAATTTTGGAGGACAACTCTCTGGCTGATTGATTGGAAGAGATCCATATTTGTGCCCATTCCAAAGAGAGGTGAGCCAACAGAATGCAGAAATCATCAGACAATCTCTTTGATATCCCATTCGATTAAAGTTTTGCTAAAGATAATACAGAAGCAGCTATAATCATACATTAATAGAGAACTTCCAGAGGAGCAAACTGGATTCAGAAGGGGCTGATGGCTGATAGATCTTGGCTGAAAGTAGAGAATATCAGAAAGATGTTTACCTGTGCTTTATTGACAACACAAAGACTTTCTATAGTGTGGATAGTGACAAGCTATGGAGAGTATTGCGGAGTATGAGTATTCCGGAACACTTAATTGTGCTCATGAGGAATCTGTACCTGGACCAAGAAGCAGTTCGAACAGAACATGGGAACACTGAATGGTTTAAAAATTTAAAAAGTTGTATGACATGGTTGTATTCTTTCACCATACTTATTCAAACTGTATGTTGGGCAAATAATCCAAGAAGCTGAGTTATATGAAGAAAAACAATTCATCAGGATTGAAGGAAGACTAATTAACAACCTGCCATATGCAGATGATACAACTTTGCTTGCTGGCAGTGAAGAGGACTTATAACATTTACTGATGAAAATCAAAGAGCACAGCTTTCAATATGGTTTAGATCTCAATGCAAAGAAAACAAAAATCCTCACCACTGGTCCAATAAATAGCATTCTTATCAACAGAGAAGACTCAAGTTGTCAAGGACTTCATTCTTCTTGGATCAACTATCAACACTCACGGAGGCAGCTGTTAAGAAATCATATGTCATATTGCATTAGGCAAATATGCTGCTTAAGAACTTTTTCAAGTGTTGAAGAGCAAAGATGTCAGCTTGAGGACTAAGGTGTGCCTGACCCAAACCATGGTATATTCAATAACCTAATTTGCATGCAAAAGCTCGACAGTGAATAAGGAAGACCCTAGAAGAATTGATGCTTTTGAGTTATGGTGTTGGAGAATATTGAAAGTGCCATGGGCTGCCAAAAGAACCAATAGTTCCATTTGGAAAAGTGCA
>NW_006408840.1:2293226-2318465 GCF_000296735.1 Chrysochloris asiatica
GGTTCTTCATGAGCAAAATTAAGTGTTCCAGAATACTCATTCTCCACAATATTGTCTATAGCTTGTCATGATTCACACAATCAAAAGTTTTTTCATAGACAAAACATTTATATTCTCTGCTTTCAGCCAAGATCCAGATTACATCAACAATAATACCCCTTATTCCATATCTCTGTCTGAATCAGGCCTGAACCACTGGAATCTCCCTGTCAATGTACTGCTGCAGCCATTTTTAAATTAAATTTAGAAAACTTTCTCTTGCATATGATGTTAATGATCTTGTCTAATTATTTTTGCAGTCTGTTGGGTCACTTATCTTTGGATTGTGCACAAATATGGATTTCTTCCAATCACTTGACAAGGTAGATCTTTTACAAATTTCTTGGCAGAGATGAGTGAGTGCCTGCAATGCTGCCTCAGTTTGTTGAAATATTTCAATTTCTATTCCAGCAAATCTTGGATCCTTCTTCTTTCCTTATTCTTTGCCCTGGACTTCTAAGTTCAGTACCATTGGCTCTTGATTATATGCTACCTCTTAAAATGGTTGCACGTCATCCAATTATTTTGGGCACAGTGACTCTGGGTTCCTTTAATCTTCTTTTGATGCATTTTGCATCATTCAATATTTTACCCATTTTGTTGTTGTCATTAAATACTGTTGAGTAAGTTCTAAATCATAGTGACCTTTTACAGGGTTTCTGAGGAGTATATGGTAGGTTTGAACTGTTGACCTTGTGGTTTGCAGTCCAATGATGATCCTATAGCTCCATGCCAGAAGTCCTGAATCTTTCAGTAATACAAGTGATGTCCCCATTTTTTTCTTCAGTTCCCTTAGTTTGATTAATGATAACCATGTTCTACTTTTTTAGTGTTCTAATTTCAGGTCTTGGAACAATCTCATTGTGATATTTGACTTTGTCTTCTTGTGCCACCATTTGAAATGATCTGTTCAGCTTTATTTGCCTCCTCATTTCTTCCATTTGCTTTAGCATCTTTATGCTGGAGAGCAAGTTTTAGAGTTGCTTCTGACATCCATTTTGGCATTTTCCTTATTTCTTGCCTTAATGACCTTTTGCTTTCAACCTTTATGATGCTCTTGTTATCGTCCACAATTCTTTTGCTCCTCTGTTATTAGTGTCCAATTACTCAAATCTGTTCTTGAAATGATATTTAAATTCATGTGGGATAGGTTCAAGGTAATATTTTGACTCTTGTGGATTAGTTTTAATTTTCTTCAGCTACATCGTACACATGCAGATGAGCAATTGATGGTCTATACCATGGTCTGCCCCCGGTATTGATTTGGCTGATGATATGGAGTTTTTCCAGTCTCTTTCCACAGATGTTGTCAAATTTATTTCTGTGTATTTCATCTGGTGAGGTCCTTGGGAATTCATCTTTTATTTTGTTTATAAAGATCTTTGTAATGAATTCATTGATCATGTAAGATGCTATCATATGATCTCCAGCATCTTTTCTATCACAAAAGCTATATTTTCAAACAACTGATTCTTCCTCTTTGTTTCTAAATTTTGCTTTCCAATCACCAGTGGTGGTGGTGTGGTGGTTATGTGCCATGGAGTCGGTTCCGACTCATAGTGACCATGTAGAGGATTTCCAAGGCTGTAAATCTTTACAGGAGCAGACCGCTTCATCTTTCTCCTGCGGAACAGCTGATAGCTTCGAACTGCTGACCTAGCAGTTCAAAGCCTGATTCATAACCACTATGTTACCAGAGTTTCAATCACCAGTAATTACTAGTATATCTTTTTTTTTTTTTTTTTTTTGAATTTGGTATAACTCTTCAGTTTCAACTTCATTGCCTTTAGTGGTTGATGCATAAATATGAGTAATAATTGCATTGACTGGTCTTTCTTGTTATTGTTGTTGTTAGGTGCCATTGAGTGGGTACCTACTCATAGTGACCCTATGCAAAGCAGAAAGGAACACTGCACTATCCTGGGCCAACCTCATTGCTGTTGCCATGCTTGAAACCATCTATGCTGCCACTTGACCAATCCATCTCATAGGGGTCCTTCCTCTTTACTCTGATACTCCACCTTACCAAACATGATATCCTTCTCCAGTGACTGGTCCCTCCTGACAATATATCCAAAATATGAGAGACAAAGTTTAGCCATCTTGGCCTTTAGGGAGCACTCTGGCTACACTTCTTCCAAAACAGATATATGGGTTCTTTTGGCAGCCCGTGGCACTTTCAATATTCTCCTCCAAAACCATAACGAAAAAGCATCAATTCTACTACCATCTTCCTTATTCACTGTCCAGCTTTCACTTGCTTATAAAGTTATTGAAAATACCATGGTTTAGGTTAAGCGCACCTTAGTCCTCAAGCTGACACCTTTGCTCTTCAACATTTTAAAAAGGTCTTGTGCAGAAGATTTCCCTAATGCAATACATCCTGTGATTTCTTGACTGCTTCTTCCATGAGTGTTGATAGTTGATCCAAGAAGAATGAAGTCCTTGACAGCTTCAATCTTTTCTCCATTGATAAGAATGTTATTTATTTGTTCAGTGGTGAGGATTTTTGTTTTCTTTCCATTCTCATGCAATCCATACCAAAGGCTGAGCTCATTGATCTTCATCAGTAAATCTTTTAAGTCCTCTTCTCTTTCAGCAAGCAATATTGTATCATCAGCATATCACAGGTTGTTAATGAGTCTTCCTCCAATCCTGATTCCACGTTTGTCTTCACAGAACCCAGCTTCTCTGATTATTTGCTCAGCATACAGGTTGAATAAGTATGGTGAAAAATACAACCTTGCTGCACACCTTTCTTAATTTTAAACCATTCGGTGTTCCCATGTTCTGTTCGAACAACTGCCTCAGTCCAGGGACAGATTCCTTGAAGGAATTGGCAAGGAAAGGCACCAGGAATTGATAGAATCAAAATTTAAATTTTTCAAGAAAGTGAGTCTGCACAGGATGCACTCACTCATCTCTGCCAAGAAATTTAGAAGACAACTATCTCACCGACTGTTTGGAAGAGATCCGTATTTGTGTCCATTCCAAAAAGAGGTGACCCAAAGGAATGCGGAAATCATCAGACAAGAGCTTTGATATCCCATGTGAGTTAAGTTTTACTAAAGGTAATACAGAAATGGTTGCAAGCATACATTGACAGAGAACTTCCAGAAGTTCAAGCCAGATTCAGAAGAGGCCATGGAACGAGAGATATCATTGCTGATGTCCGATGGATCTTGGCTGAAAGCAGAGAATATCAGAAAGATGTTTACCTGTGCTTTATTGACTATGCAAAGGCTTTCGATTGTGTGGATCATGACAAGCTATGGACAACATTGAGAAGTGTGAGTATTCCTGTCTTTCTTGTGGTGGTGGTGGTGGTGGTGGTGGTGGTATGCCTTGTAGTCAGTTCCAACTCATAGCAGGGTTTCTGAGGTTGTAAATCTTTATGGGAACTCTTTATGGGAGCAGAAATCCTCATCTTTCTTCCACGGAACAGCTGGTAGTTTAGAACTGTTGACCTTGCAGTTCACAGGCCGATTCTTAACCGCTATGCTACCAGATGTCTTTCTTGTAGGTGTATAATATTATCCTATCACAGACTGGTTTGTATTTCAAGATGAATCTTGATTTGTTCTTCTTGATGACAAATATGACACAATTTCTCTTCAATTGATCATTCCTATAAGGGTCTAGAAACCTTGTACAGGGTTGCTATGGGTCGGAACCGACTCGACGGCACTTAACAACAACAACAACAATAAGGGTCTAAACTGTCTCTAATGCACTTAACAACAACAAACAGAGTAAACCTTGTGAATGTCCAATTCAAAATGGCCAATACCAGCTCATTTCCACTCTCTAATATTTAGGATATCAATGTTTATGAGTTAAATTCCATTTTTGACAACTTCCAATTTTCCAAGAGTCATACTTCATACACTCCACATTCCAATTATTAATGGATATTTACAGATTTCCTCTTCCTTTTTTGTTATGCTAAATTTCTCTATTTTGAAACATTGTTTCTAAGCCAAAACAATTTTATTTTGACTAGTAAAACTCGATTATTTTTAATGAAAGTTACTCTTATTGTCTAAACTCTAAATGTCATTTGGCTTATATGGAATCTGTGAGGCCTAATATTATTTTTGAGTCCTGATGTGGCTCTGTAGGTTAATGTGTTGGACTGAAGTCAGTCTGACTTACAAGATCGTCAGTTCAAGCTCACCAGCCATTCCTTGGAAACCCTATACAGAGTCACCATGAGAAGGAACCGACTTGATGGCATTTAGCAAGAGCAACAGTATTACTTTTAATGAACCATGGATTTTATATTACTAATTTAATATTTTGTAAATTAAGATAAATATCCAATTTTTTTGTTTCCAAATTGATTTAAAAAGTAAGATGCTAAACCTCCAAAACATGTTTTTATACATAAAAATTACCCTGAACAACTCAGGACACAGCTCTGAAAGTCAAATGATCATGACAGTCTTGTATTTAATTTTCTTCTTTTCTGCCTCTTATACATCTACTTGCTAGTAGTAATTACTGACAGAAAATAAACCTATTAAAAATAATATTACTGCCAAAACAATTTCAGAAAATTGCTACAGAACAATGCAACTATCTTTCAAATTTACCTACTTCTTCAATCCTCTCATTTTCCTAAGGATCTGCCAATAATTATGCTTTAATAAATACATCATAAGAATAACAATGAATAAATTAGGATACATGGCATACAATGTGGACTATTTTCTCTCTGAAATGATGTTTGACATCCTAATTTTGCTTTGGAGGAAATAAAATTTAAAAAGTAGGATTCAAGAGTAAAGATTATGCTGATTTTAAAAGTGTTATTATTTTCCCTACAAGCTCTAAAAAACATTTGCTCTGATATATTCTTATCCCCCTAATTACAGAAAAATTGCCATTGTAAAATGCTTACTTTGTATGTGTATCATCTGCTTTGCCAATAGTTGCTCACATTGGTAACAATATTGCCACACTTTATAACTGTAGCAGGCATATTTCTAATTGTTTTCAATAATGTGTACTACATAATCTTCTTGATATTATAGATGATTAATTTGGATTGATAATTGATTTTATTCCAAATAGCAGGTTTTTATTATACTGACAACAGCATATGTTCTCATTAGTCAAAATTCTCAACTGCCAACTATGTAAATGTATTAAATTTTGAAAAACAATGCTTGGAGAACTCTTACCAAAATTACATTTCCAGATGAACCTTTATTCTATTATGAAAAACTAAATATCTCCTAAATTATAGCAATTAAAGACAAACTGTAGTTCAAAAGAAAAAGATAGCCAAAGGTACACAATTAAGAGTAGAAACAATGTCACATCTTTAACAAAAAAGATGACCTTTTGGGTGGCACTGTAGGACAAAGCACTGCACTGCAAGACTAGCAATGCAAACACACCATCCACTCCTTAAAACTCAGAACTGACTCAATAGCATTTAACAACAACGATGAATCTTTCAAGGCGTGCTGGTGGCATGGTGGCATAGTGATATAGTGTTGGATTGTTAAATACAAGGTTGGTAGTTCAAACCAACTATCTGCTCTGTGGGAGAAAAAGTGGCTGTCTGTTCCTGTAAAGATTTACAGTTTAAGAAACCACTCCGAGTAGTTATGTTCTGTCCTGTAAGTTCACTCCAGCATTCCTCTGTCAGTTTGTCAGGCTGTAATAGCTTATGTATTGTCATGATTAAGAAAGCTATTCCACTGGTATTTTAGGTGCCAGTAGGGTGGGATAGGAGTCCTGGTGTGGTGTTGTGGATTATTGTGCCAGATTGTAAAGCCATTTGAACTGCAGGGTTGGTGGTTCAAGCTCACCACCCACTCCTTGGAAACCTATCCAGGGTCGCTATGGGTCGGAACTGACTTGATGGCACTTAACAACAACAACGAGAGTTGAATAGAGTTTAGGCAGACTACCAGACTAAGACAGATTAGGAAGAAGGAAAGGCAAGCTACTTCTGAATACTTAGTCACTGAAACCTTATGATTTGCAGTGGAACACTTTAAAAGAGCACCAGAATATTGAATACAGAAATTTGATGAAGAGCACCAGAATATTGCCAGATATAGTGCTGGAAGACAAGCCTTTCAGGTTGAAAGGCACTCAAAATATGACTGGGGAAGAACTGCCTTTAAGCTTTAAGGACCTTCGTTTGATGATTGAGCACAACTCAATATGAGAACAAATAATTGCAAATATTGATTAGTGACCAGAACATGGAATGTACAAAGTATGATTCCAGGAAAATTTGAAATTGTCAAACATGAAATGGAACACATAAATATAGATACACTAGACATTAGTGAGCTTAAATGGACTGGTATTGGCCTTTGATTATGAAAATCGTATGATTTACTATGCCAGGAATGACAAATTAAAGAAGAATGGCTTCGCATTCATTATAAAAATAATATCTCAAGATCTATCTTGTAGTACAACTATGTTTATGGTAGGATAATATCCTTACGCTTACAAGGAAGACCAGTTAAAACAACTATTGTTAAAATTTATGCACCAACCACTAAAGCCAATGAGGATGAAACTGAATAATTCTACAAACTTCTATAGTATGAAATCAGTCAAACATGCAATCAACCTCTATTGGTAATTATTGGTGAATGGAATGCAAAAGTTGGAAGCAAACAGGAAGGATCAGTAGTCAGAAAATTTGACCTTGGTGATAGAAATGAGGCTGGAGACTGCAAGATACATTTTTGCAAGGCTAATGACTTCATTGCAATTACCATTTTTAAACAACATGCAAGAAAACTATACTTGGAAATTGCTAGATGGAATACACCAAAAACAGATTGACTACAACTGTGGAAAGAAATGGTGTAAAAGCACCATAGGATCAGGTAATACAAGGGCAGGAGCAGACTGTGGAACAGACTGTGGATCAGACCATCAGTTGAACAAGATCAGGCTGAAACTGAAGAAGATTAAAGCAATTTCATTAAAGCGAAAATGTGACCTTGAATATATCCCATCTGAATTTAGAGATCAACTCCAGAACAGATTTGGTGCATTAAACACTAATAATCAAAGACCAGAAGAGTTGTCCGATGACACCAAAAACAACGTAATGGAAGAAAGCAAAATGTCATTAAGAAAACAAGAAAGGAGAAAAAACCAAAATGAATGTCAGAAGGGACTCTGAAACTTGCTATCTAGCATAGAAATTCTAAAACAAATGGAAGAAATGAGGAGGTACAGGAGCTGAATAGAAAATTCCAAAGGGCAGCTAAATAAGACAAATCAAATATTTTGATGAAATGTACAAAGACATGGAATTAGAAAACCAAAAGAGAAGAACACACTCTGGATTTCTTGAGCTGAGGGATCTAAAGAAAACTTTCAAGGTATCAACTTGAAATATTGAAGGATTCTATTGGGATAATATTGAATGATGCAGAAGTATCAAAAGGAGATGGCAGGAATACATTGAGTTGCTGTTCGAAAAAGAAATGTTCAGTGATCAAACACTTCAAGAGGTAGCATATGATCAAGAGCAAATGATATAGAAGGAAGAAATCCAAGGTGTGCTGAAGGCATTGGCAAAGAGCAAGGCTCAAAGAACTGATGGAATACAAATTGAAATCTTTCAGCAAATTGAGGCAGCATTGAAGACACTCACTCATCTATACCAAGAATTTTGGAAGACAGCTACTTAGCCAAACTGATTGGAAAAGATCCATATTTGTGTCCATTCCAAAGAGAGGTCATCAAACAGAATGCAGAGATCATCAGACAATATTAATATTGCATACAAATACAATTTTGCTAAAAAGAATTCAAAAAAGGCTGCAGGAGTACATTGACAGGGTACAGCCAGACGTTCATCCTGGAATCATAAGAGAACGTGGAATGAGATTTATCATTGCTAATGTAAGATGGATCTTGGCTGAGAGCAGAGAATATCAGACAGATGTTTATCTATGTCTTATTGACTACGCAAAGGCTTTTGATTGTGTGGATCATGACGAGCTATAGACAACCTTGTGGAAAATGAGTATCCTGGAATACATAATTGTGCTGATGAGCAACATTTACATAGATCAAGGGGCTGTTGTTTGAACAGTAGAAGAGAACACTGAGTAGTTAAAAATAAAGACAGTTGTGTGCCAGGTTTTATCCTTTCACCATACTTATTCAATCTGTATGCTGACCAAATAATTTGAGAAGCTGGATTTTATAAAGATAAACATGGCATCAAGACTGGAGGAAGACTCATTTACAATCTGTGATATGCAAAGGATATAACCTTGCTTGCTGGAAGTGAAAAGGACTTAAAATACTGATAAACATCAAAGACCAAAATGTTCGGTATGGGCTGCACCTCAACATAAATAAAACAAGAATCCTCTTCACTGTACCAATAAATAACATTAAGATAAAAAAAGAATTAACATGTCAAAGAGTTAATTTTGCTCAGATCATCCATCAGCACTCATGAAAACAGCAGATAAGAAATCAAATGACATATTGCATTATTCAAATTTGCTGGACAAGACCTTTAAAGTGTGTCTGACCCAACCCATGGTATTTTCAATTGCCTCATATACATGTAAAAATTGGACAATGAGTACAGAAAACTGTGAAAAAAATTGATGCATTTGAATTACTGGGTTAGAGGAGAATATTAAAAGAACATTGATTGCCAGAAGAACAAACAAATCTGTGTTGGATGAAGTATAATCTGAATGCTCCTTAGAAGCCAGTATGACTAGACTTTGCTCTCATATTTTAGATATATTATCAGGAGGAACTTGTCCCTGGAGAAAGACATGATGCTTGGTAATGTGGAGAATCACATAAAAAAAAAAGGAAGACCCCTATAAAACAGACTTGCACAGTGTCAGCAACAATTGGCCCAAATATAACAATGATTCTGAGGTTGCCGCAGGACCAGAAAGTGTACCTTCTGTTGTGTACATGGTCACCAAGAGTCAGTACATATTTGAAGTTCCATAACAAAAACAACAACAACAAAAAGATCACTAGGATTCTTGGTTTGGGACTGTAGGATCATCACTGGGCTGTGCAGCTTAAGGTTGGCAATTCAAAATCACCAACTTTTCCTCGGAAACCCTATATAGTGTCACTGTGAGTTAGAGTCTCTACCTTGGTTATGGTGCCACTGTGAATACTGGAACCCCCATCATGTTTACTTTTTTCATGTCAGGAAAATCAAGCTGAGGAGACTTGGAGCTGCTACACCTTTCCCACCAACAGTTCAAGTCCTAAATTAGGGTGGGACAAGTTGGTCAAGGTATGGAACCTGGCTAACTGCAAGCTGAAAACCAACCACATTGGCCACACAGGGTATCTGAATACTGTGACTGTCTCTCCAGATGGTTCCCTTTGTGCTTCCGGAGGCAAGGATGGCCAGGCCATGCTCTGGGACCTCAATGAAGGCAAGCACCTCTATACCTTAGATGGTGGGGACATCATCAATGCTCTATGCTTCAGCCCCAACCGCTACTGGCTCTGTGCTGCCACAGGCCCTAGCATCAAGATCTGGGACTTGGAGGGTAAGATCATCGTTGATGAACTCAAGCAGGAAGTTATCAGCACAAGCAGCAAGGCAGAACCGCCCCAGTGCACCTCTTTGGCATGGTCTGCTGATGGCCAGACCCTGTTTGCTGGCTACACAGATAACCTGATGCGTGTGTGGCAGGTGACCATCGGCACTCAGTAGAAATTTATGGCAAAGTTTTAGAAATTTAATAAACTGGCTCTTCTTTCAAAAAAAAACAAAAAACAAAAACAAAACATACATCACATAGAAGGATGTATGTTTGTACCCTTCACCAAGAGCACCTGAGCTGTGGTTAAAGAGATTTTGACCAGTGGGAGTAGCATTTTAAAGAGAACAGAGCTCCAAGCCTCTCTTCATAAAAATACCCTTCATTTACAACAAAGTGAGGAGAAGTTCAAGTCTAAGAACAATAACAACAACAAAAAAAAACCCAAACCCATTGCCATGGAGTTGATTCTGATTCACAGCAACCCTAGGCAGGGTTTCCAAGACTGTAAATCTTTACAAGGACAGAACACCTCATCTTTCTCCCTAAAAGTCTATAGTGAGTTTAAGCTCTGACTTTAAAGCTCAGACCTTAAGCTCTGACCTTAAGCAGTCTGGTTTATCCAACAGAGCCAACAAGATTCTTTTCAAGGCTAAACACACTCTTTCAATCTTCCTTCAATTGCATTTCACCAAAAACAGTGACGTTTGTGGTGAAATAAAGTTGAGAGAAGATTGAAAGTTTTAGTGAATATATAAGCTAAAGTTTTGATTGAATAATATGGCAGAAAGAGTAGTATCCTACAGTAAGAAAAAAAAAATCACAAAAACTGACCTGAGAAGCTATCCTTTCAAAAGACACAGAACTTAACTGATCAGTCTGTGGAGGAATTTATACCACACTGCATTGTTGAAATCAATAGAACAATTAGCCAGCAATTAGTGGAATTAATGACTAGGTTTTGTCAGGAAAATTGACAACATTGCCCAAATCACTGTCATTCCAGGGGAATGTGGACATACCAAGGTTGTGCCCCAGAAGGAAAACATCAGAACTTCACATTACACATCAGCAATGGAAAGACTAAGAAAGTTAATCCATGCACACAAATAAACAATAGCAAATTAAATTAACAAACTGTATTTGTACTTGTCAGCATAGGTTAATCTCAAAAAATATAATAAACAATGAAAATAAAGAACGTGAATATGTTGAAAATTCAGAAAATTATTATTACCTCAACAGAGAGAAAGAGAGAAATACAATTAAAGATTTGTATAAGCACTGGATAAGTAACCACAAGATTGGTGGTTCAAACCCACCAGTCACTCCTTGAAAACCCTATATGTCTAATTAAATGTACTATGGGTCGTGTCTGGTTCAATGGCATTTAACAACAATAAAAGCAAAAACAAGGGTAAGAGTTCTGGTATATAACTGTAAGATAAACACTGGACTGCTAACCACAAGGTTGGGGGTTCAGTCCCACCAGCTGCTCTTCAGATATCTTATACAAGGTTGTTATAAATTGGAACTAACTCAATCACACTTAACTACAGCATATCAAGGGTAAAGAACCAAGGCAGTGCAGTGGTTAACACTGGCAGCTAAACAAAATGTTGGCAGTTCAACTCCACCACTGACTCTGTAGGGAAAGACAAGGAAGTTTACTAGTGCAAAAATCTGCAGCCTTGGAAATCCTATGGCACAGTTCTAATCTGGGCTAGATTGTTGTTGAGGTGAAGTGCCGTTGAATCGGTTCCGACCCATAGCCACCCTGTAATAGGGATTCCGAGAAGCAGCTGGTGAGCTTGAACCTCTGACCTTGCAGTTCAAACAGCTTTGCAGTCTGGTGCATTTACCCAAAGAGCCACACCAGGACTCCAATCTAGGCTTCGATGAAATTGGAATAGGTGTCAAGGATTTTCTTTTTTGTGTTGTTTTTTTTTTCATAAAAAAGTTCAAACTCGATGAATAATATTTTCTTAAAAATATGACATGAAGGAAAAATAAAACTATATTTTCCTCTTAAAAGCCTATTATCTAATTAAATGTACTAGATATTATTTAAAATAATTCACAAATAGGCTACAATTGATTTTTGATTCTGATACACAATTAAAATAAGGACTCAAAAATATTTTGTAGAATGCATTACTAACTGATGAAATACAACCATAGAAAACTTTGTCCATTTAAATTATAAAATCAAATAAGTAAATAAAATGGTAAAAGGATAAAAATTAGGATATAAGTACATATAATAGAAATTGGATTCCATGAACATTTTTTCCAAGTCAAATAAAATGAAATAATTTTTCTAAAATTGTAAATGAGTAATGTTGACTCAAGAAAAATGGAACAAAAATTTCTGAGAGATCCTAACACTATTGGATAAATTAATTTATTAGTTTTGTACCTACAACAAACTAATATAGAATACTGACAAGAGTGAGAACTGGTACTACTGAGAGCAACTTGCCAATATATGAAAAAAGTAAAGTATGCATATTTTCACAGAAGCATATTTACAAACCTCTGAGAACATTCTATATGTGCCAAGAGGTAAGTGATGAACCATTCATGTAATAGTTCTAGGGACAGCAATGTAGTGGAAATTTTACAAAGTTCCATCAGAGAGATATGTTTAAAGTGTTTTATAATCATCCAATGAAATTTTATTATTTTTGAGTGATTTAGAATAGGAAACAAAAAGGATGAACAATGGTCAGCATTTCTCAAGCTGTGGGAACTGAAGGAAAAAATCAAGCCTCGAATTTCGTTACTGAAAGATTCTCTGGGCAAATTATTGAATGATGCTGAATGCATCAAGACAAGATGGAAGGAATACACAGTCATTGTATCAAAAGGAAATAGTTAATGTTCAACCATTTCAATAGGTAGTATATGATCAAGGGCCAATGATACTCAGAGAGGAAGTCCAAATTGCATTGAATGAATTGGCAAAGAACAAGGCACCAGGAATTGATGGAATAAAAATTGAAATCTTTCAAGAAAGTGATGAGGTGCAGGAGGCACTCACTCATCTATGTCAAGAAATTTGGAAGATCACTATCTGGCCAACTGATAGGAAGAGATCCATATTTGTGCCCATTCCAAAGAGGAGTGATTGCACGGAATGCGGAAATAATCGGACAATCTCTTTGATATCTCAAGCAAGTAAAGTTTTGTTAAAGGTAATACAGAAATTGCTACAATCATACATTAACAGAGAACTTCCAGAGGTTCAAGCTGGATTCAGAAAAGGCTGTGGAATGAGGGATATCATTGCTGATGTCTGATGGATCTTGGCTGAAAGCAGAGAATACCAGAAAGATGTTTACCTATGCTTTATTGACTACACAAAGGCTTTCGATTGTGTGAATCATGACAAGCTATAGACAACATTGTGAAGTATGAGTATTCCAGAACACTTAATTGCACTTCTGAGGAATCTGTACCTGGGCCAAGAGGCAGTTGTTCAAACAGAGCATGGGAACATTGAATGTTTTAAAATTGGGAAAGGTGTGTGACAAGGTTGTGTTCTTTCACCATACTTATTCAACCTGTATGCTGAGCAAATTATATGAAAAGCTGGGTTCTATAAAGAAAAACGTGGCATCAAGATTGGAGGAAGACTCATTAACAACTTGCGTTATGCAGATGATACAACCTTGCTTGCTGAAAATGAAGAGAACTTAAAACATTTGCTGATGAATATCAAAGAGCACAGCCTTTGATATGGATTACATCTCAATGTCAAGAAAACAAAAATCCTCACCAGTGAACCAATAAACAACATTCTTATCAATGGAGAAGAGATTGAAGTTGTCAAGGACTTCATTCTTCTTGGATCAACTGTCAACACTCGTGGAAGCAGCGGTCAAGAGATCAGACAACGTATTGCATTGGGCAGATCTGCTGCACAGGAACTTTTTAAAGTATTGAAGAACAGAGATGTCAGCTTGAGGACTAAGGTGCGCCTGACCCAAGCCATGGTATTTTCAATAACCTCATATGGATGCGAAAGCTGGACAGTGAATAAGGAAGATCGTAGAAGGATTGATGTCTTTGAGTTGTGGTGTTGGAGAAGAATACTGAAAGTGCCATGGACTGCCAAAAGAACCAATAGATCTGTTTTGGAAGAAGTGCAGCAGAGTGCTCCTTAGAGGCCAAGATGGCTAAAAGCGATAGCACAGACTGAGGACATATTGTCAGGAGGGAACAGTCGTTGAAGAAGGATATCATGCTTGGTAAGATGGAGGGTCGGAGAAAAAGAGGAAGACCCCCAATGGGATGGATTGGCCAGGTGGCAGCATTGATGGACTCACGTGTGGCAGCAGTAGTGAGGTTGGCCCAGGATCGGACATTGTTTCGTTCTGCTGTGCATGGGGTCGCTATGAGTCGGTTCCAACTCTATGTCATTTGGCAACAACAACAAGAATAGGAATATATTTTTAAATATGTAAAAATAGAGCCAAAAAAAAATAATCTTAAAACAAACATAAAAATTTATAGTTAATGTTGTTGTTGTTGCTGCTAAGTGCCATCTAGTTGGTTCTGACACATATCAACCCTGTAGGGTGTCCAAGTAATGACTGGTGTATTTGAACTAACAACCTTGTGGTTCAAACTGATCTTGCAGTACAGTGCATTAGCTTTCAGCACCATAACAGGACTCCATGGAGTTAATAGAATCACCTGTTTGCAATAAAAATATAAAAACATACGTGAGAATAATAATCAATGAAAATCAGATATTGTTTTCCTCGGAGAAGAATAGAGTAGAATAGTATCAGAAGAGATGTAGAGGCCACAAGTGGTAAAACAAATTAAGGGAAATCTATAATTAGTGAAATAATAAAACAAGAATCAAAAAGCTAGTAAAAAATGTGACTTAATAAACTTTGCTTTACTTTTATTCTCTTATGTTGAATTTTACAGTGATTTATAAAGTGAATATTAAGGCAATAGAGTCGGAAAATGGAATGTTACCCCTAACCCAATCTTTGCTTAGCACAATATATTTATTAAATTGCTGCTCAGATAGAAAGTTAAAACAGTCAATGATTAAAATAAATGAATAGAAATCATGTAATGATAACAATTTACTGTTGTTCATTTCCTTATCTTCTAAAATTTAAGCATACCTTGGGACAGAAAAAAAAAGTTTTGTTTTTTAGTGTTTTGCTTTGCATTCACAGAAATATTCTGACTTGTATTTTATTTATGACAATTTTCAGAAACGAAATCTTACACTTTTAAACTAAATCAACATAAAAAATGTAGGAGTCTATATTAATCTGCTTCCAGCTAATTTTATTGCCATTGGATGTGACTGAGCATATCTATTTTCTTTAACATTGACTGTCTGAGCTGTAAATACTGACAGGAAGAAAGCTTCTCTGGATCCATAAAACTTTACTGTAATTTAAAAAATGATAATTTAGTCTGAAGATTAAAAGCTTATATTGGATATGATATTGCAAATTTCACATCAATGATTATGTTCTCCTCCCAGCCTTCTCCCATCTGGCATACTTCCATGCTGCCTGATCATAAAGTCTAGAGTTTCTCAACTGTCTGAAAAATTAATAACCACTTGAATACACAATACTGATAGAGTTTGATGGCAAAAACATATAGTAATAAGTATAGACCTCCAGTCCATAAATAGGAATGATCATAGAGGATTGTGTGGTTTCATCATGACAGTAAAGTTGTCAAGTAGGCTCTGGGATCTGTTCTGTGAATAAGGACAGTGGAATATACTAATTAGGATTTGGCAACAAATGTGAAAGAAACAATGAGACACTATTTGTATCTATGAAAAACTCAACATGTTAAAAAATGAACTTAGTTTTGCAACTCTGTTATTCACATGTAACCGAATAAACCTGCTGTTCTCTCATAATCTCTGTTAACTTTACCAGTACCTATCCAAACAAGGAATCAGCTACTTTCCTCATCCTTTCCTGGATCATTTGTGTCCAGGCAACAATAATCACATTCCTGAATCATTTCCCATGACTTTATTTTGTTTGCTTTCATCCAGTATTCCTCTCATTCTATATAATACCCAAAAATCAGATTAGCAATATACAAAAAGGGCAGTGAGGCCATGTCTGACTTCCTCTGACGTCAAAAGGAGGAAGGAGAATAAAGCCCAAAATCAATGAAAGGCAGATTCCTATGTGACAGAGATTACACATGTCTCCAACCATCCCTCTCACAGCACTCTCTGCTTCAAGTCTGGGTTCAATAATCCATCCCAATGGTCACACATATCACACAATCAATACTCATGATTGTGGGGTTTATTAAGGAAGTTTATTGGGTACAATTCAGAATCACATATAACTCAGGATGCAGCAGTTCCTTAATCAGGACACTCCTTCTTGGCCATATTGCAGGCATGCCTTGTTCTTGTCTTTAAAATCTCAACCATGTAGGACTTCAGCCTCTCCACTGCTCAGTCAAGGGTGACAAACATCCTTTGGTGCTGTCTACAAAAGGCCAAAAGTCACATTTTGCATGTGGTCGATGGGTGGTGGTGAAGACTTTAGTTGCTCTATCTCTCCATGATATTACCTCTGCTGCCACCACTGCTGTGACTACTTTTCCAGGTAGACTTTTCACACTCTGCTCAGACTCTTATTTACTGATGGCCCTGGGATATGTTTCTTAGAGACAGCTCCTTTTAAAAATAGCAGGATGGCAAAATTAACCAAGCTTGGTGTTAGAGTCTTGTACACCCTATATAACTGATCCCACTCAATCATTTGGAAGTGCACTGGCTAATGACCAAAGAACAGAGAGAATGTGATGACATCAAGAACATCATGCAGAAAGAAAGCAAAAGGTCACTAAGAAGACAAGAAAGAAGAGGCCAAAATGGATGTCAGAAGAGACTCTGAAACTTGATATTTAGTGTTGTGATGCTAAAGCAAGTGGAACAAATATGAAGTAGAAGAGCTGAACAGAAAATTTCGAAGGTAGGCTCAAGAAGACAAAGCCAAACATTATAATGAAATGTGCCAACATCTGAAACTAGAAAACCAAAAGAGAAGAACATGCTTAGTGTTTCTCATGTTGAAAGAAATGAAGAAAAATTCAAGCCATAACTTGAAATATTGAATGATTCTATGGGCAAAATATTGAATGCAGAAAGCATCAAAAGAAGATGGAATAAAAACACAGAGAAACTGTAACAACAACAAAATGATGTATTGCATTAGGTAAATTTGTTGCATAAAACCACATAAAGTGTTCAAGAGCAAAGTTGTAAATTTGAGTAATAATGTGCAACTGACCCAAGCCATGGTCTTTTCAATTACTTCATATGCATGTGAAAGTTGGACAGTGAATAAGGAAAACCATAAGAGATTGATGTATTTGACTTATGGTGTTGGAGAAGAATATTAAAAGTACAATGAAGTGCTAGAAGAGCAAGTAAATGTACTTTTTCATGATGTGATATAAACACGTATTCATCTTTTTTGAGGTTACCATACGTATTTTTTTCCCCAATTTAAAAATACAACTAAAATATTCCTTATAAGTCAGGATGGCAAATATTATCTGGAGGGACTAGTCCATGGAGAAGGACATCATGCTAGGTAAAGCATAGGATCAACAAAAAAAGGAAAGACTCCCACAGTGGTAGGAGCAATGGGCTCAAGCTTAGCAACAATTGTGAAGGATGGTGCAGGACAGGGCAATGTATTGTTCTGCTGTGCATAGGACCACTGTGAGTCAGAGTTGACTCAATGGGATCTAACAATAATAAATCTTCATTGATTTTCCTTTCTCATGATTTGATATGAAGATGTTTTCATCTTCTTTGAGGTTACCCCACAATTTATTATTTCATCCCCAATATAGAACAGTCTTTTAATTTGTAATTTACTTGACTTCCTCACCATTGAATTATGCAGCTAAATTTTCCTTCTATTTGTTTTGTGTTTTCTTCATTATAAATTGATGTCTCTGATCTCTAATTTCTGTCTTACAGGTTTGTTTTTATTTGGATACTTCTTTATCTGGATTGACTTCTTGGCGGTATTGCCTTGCATGCCATTCTCAGATTGTTGCCTGATGTTCTTCATTCTCTGTCCAAAGGACACCCTTTATTGGTTTTTTGAAATGTTGGTCAGGTGATTATATTAATTAATACACAATTTATTAATAAATTAATATAATTGATGTGACTTCTGGAGAGCAGGAGTTTTCCTGTGAGTTGAGGCTAGCCACATCTCTGTTCACCAGGGAAATGTGGGATACAAGATAAACATCACACCTTTCACTATGCCACCTACCTCCCTCTTGCCTTCAAAACCACATGAAAGTTTAAAATGACCACACCACATCCCACACATCACTGGTCAGCACAGATCACCAATGCCCTTTCCTTTTTTTTTTTTTTTTTAAAGTCCCCAACCCCATGTGTCTATTTAGCTACATCTCCTCATTAAGTCTGTTTAGGGCAGCTCTGTGGGATTGTGGCAAGACCTGCCTGAATCTATGCACTGGGTTAATGTGGACAGCACCCTCAACCTTTAATGTGCTCACAACTGTGGTATTTAACTCTAGCACTTACCTCTATGCAGCTCCAACCACTGGGAGAGACAGTATATAAAGATGGGGGCTGGCCATGCTTCTAGCCACCAAGGGAATGTAGTGAACAAGAATAAAATCACACCTTTATCTCTGAGAGCCACTGGTATGTCTCTCTAGGATCAATATGTTGTCATGTCTCTGAAGTTCCTCATAAAACTTAAGATGGCCATGATGTATTTGGTTTGCCAGCATAGGTCTTCAGTTTGTCTCCTTTTATTGATACATCTGGTCAGCTTTTCTCCTAGTAATCATTTTTTCCTAGTAATCCACTCTCTATCTCTTCATCTGAAGCTCAGGGTTCCAGGACTATCATCTGTTTCTGTTTAATTTGGTTTGCCATTTCTTTGTTGGATAGGGTATGTATAGCCTTTCTGATTAGACTGTTGTCTTGTCTCCTCCCACTCTAACATCCAACTTTGTCTTTTCTTTCTTTCCTGTCTTTTAAATGACATTTGCTTTCTTAATGCACAATATGCTTTGATGTCATCCCACAACTCCTCTGGTCGTTACTCATTAGTGTATAATTCATTAAATCTTTTCCTGAGATTCAGGTAGTTTTTAATTAAGATTGTATTATGACTCTTTTGAATATGTTTTAATTTTCTTCAGCTTCAGGATGAACTTACATATGAATAGTCGATGCTATGATTCACAGTTGACTCCTGGTCTTTTCTGGCTGATGTTATTGAGCTTCTCCATCATCTCTTCCTAAAGATGTAGTCAATTTGATTATTTTGTATTTCATCTGGTGATTTACATGTGCGTCGTTTCCATTTATGTAGTTGACAAAACTATTTGCAATGAGTAAGTCAATGATCTTGAATTACTCTCTCCTGTAATCTCGTGTCATTTTTATCACCAAAGCCATATTTCCCAACTATTGATCTCTCCTCTTTGTTTCAAACTTTCACATTCCAATCATCACTAATTATCTATGAGTGTTGTTTGGATGTTTGATCAATTTCAGAATCAAGAATTTGGTAAAATTTCTTCCTAATTGACTTCGGTGTTGGTGCATAAATTTGGATAATAAAGCTATTAACTTGTCTTCCTTGTAGGTTTATGGATATTATCATATCACAGGCAGCAGTGTATTTCAAGATAGATCTTGAAATGTTCTTTTGGTGAAAGATGTGAAGTCATTACAAAAAATAAGAAAGTTATGTTCATCAAAAGATTTCACCAAAAGTATAAAATGCTATACCACAGGTTGGGAAACAATATTTACCAATGGTATACAAGACAAGGAAAAAACTCTAATATTTATAGGAAACTTCAACACTACTATAAGAAAAAGACAAACGACTCAATTAAAAAATGGGCACGGAACCTAAACACCAAGAAAAAACTCAGGCAGCCAACAAACATATGAAGAAATTTTCATGATTTTTATCCATTAGAAAGAGGCAAATCAAAACAGCAGTGAGATATCATCTCACACCAGCATTAGCAATGATGTTCAAAAAACAGGAAATAACATGATGGCAAGGGTGTGGAGAAACTGCGACCTGCCTAAGTTGCTGGTGGGACTGTAAAATGATCCAACCACTATGGAACACTGATTATGGTGCTTCCTAAGAAAGTTGGAAATAGAAACACCTTGTGATCCAGAAATTCCTCTATTTGGGATATATCCACAAGAAATATGAGTCAGAACATGAGTAGATATATACACACCATTATTCATCACAGCACTATTCAATAACAAAAAAGATGGAGACAGTGTAACTGCTCATCGGTGGAAGAATTGATAAACTTTGATATACACACACAATGGAATACTATGCAACTTTGAAGAATAATGATGAAGCAGCAAAAATCCTCATAAAATGGTTGGACTTTGAGGACATTATGCTGAAGGAAATTAGTCAATCATGAAAAGATAAATATTACATGAGGCCATGATTTTAAAAGATTAAGAGAAGAGTTCCATACTACAAGAAAAATTTCTTTGATGGTTAACAGCGGTAATGGGGTGGGGGAGAGTATTTAAAAGGTTAGATGGCAGACACATGATTACTCTGGTGAGGATGAGGACAATATACATGGGAGGGAAGTCTATACATAAGAAGGGGAAGGGTGGTAGATGAAGATAGGGGAAAATTAGGGAAATAGACAAATAGTGATATATACATGGCCTTGGAACTACAGTGCTCTGTGATACATGGATTAACACATAGTTGGAAAGAGTAAAGGAAGGTAACAAAATGTTTAGGGTCTTACTGTCTTGTGACTATTTGTTTCCCCTACTTACAATTGAAAAATATTCATTTAAGTGTAATAGAAATGAATATTGGAAATTAGAATTACAGAAAGTTTATAAAAAACAACCTTGGGCTATAGATGACTGGGTTAGCTAAAATGAGAATTAGAATTTACCCAGGGAAGTAGGGTTCTTATTAAGCTTTTGTAGAGTATGGAGCTTAGGTGGAATCCTGAGCCCTACCCAGAAGCTTCTGAAGTTGGACATTACTATTTGAAAAGACATGCAAACCAAGCTTGAATGGATAGAAGAATGTAATAAAAACCAGCAGAAAAACAAGCAGACTGTTATGATGTTAGAATTTCAAGCAAGCTGTTTACCTTGTAGCCAGAAAGGCAAGAAAATCAGCTCTTTAGGGATTACACAGTTCTAACACTGGAACTCAAAGGAAGCCTACAAGCAGTCTAGTAGGCTCGCTGGTGACCAAACTAGTGTACTTTTGAGTAGAGGTTGGAGAAATGCAACAATGAAGACATGGGCTGAGGTTGACCATGTTCCATTGGCATCCATTGACTTTGAAATGACACAGAGAAGAGGAAGGTTTGGCTGGTCTGAAGCTAAAGTGGTGTGTGAACTCCCATGCTCATGGACACTGACACAGTTACTGGGGACTAGAACTGATAGTGAAGTGGCCAGCTGGTCTGAAGGGTGGAGAAGCATGTACGAAATCCCAAATTTGCAGATAGTAGTCATTTTACCTAGCTTGGATGGCTAGATGAAATTGACCAGATAAATATAAAAAAAGTTTGACATAGGGAACAAGTATAAATTGCTAAAATTTGATGAACTAGACCTTTGCTTATGAATACAGATGCTTAAAATTCCACCCAGAACAGAAGGATTCTTTATATCAGGGATCAAACTTGTTCCTTAGTGTACTGGGCTGATAGGAACAGGCTTTTGACATTGGCTATCAAACATGGGGTAGAAGTGTAGGAGCGGAGGTCCCTAGGACCATTAATGGAAAAGAATGGAGTGCGGGACCTTACCCAGAGAAGCAGTGATGCCTGAGATGGAGGCAGAGATGATGACGTGGAGAGATGGAACAGCTGGGGACTTTAGATCCAGAGAGGGAGAGGGACTGTGTGCTGAAGACCGGGGGGATTGGTGTGTGGGGCAGACTTAGAGGGTATACCCTTTGGTTGGTTGATGATGCATGGAGGGGATTGTAACCATTGCAATGAAACAATATATGAATGTAAAACTAATGTTCTCCCCCCCACCCCACCCCACCCCCCCAAAAAAGCTAAAGAGGATATATGGAGGGGATAATAATCAATGTAATGAAACAAACTATATGAATGGTTGAATGTGAAGCTGATGATGTGCCCTGTAAACTTTCACTCAATCCAAAATAAAAACATTTAATAAATAAAAAATAAAAAACAAACAAACAAACAAAACTAATGTTCTCTCATGTAAACTATCACATAACTCACAAAAAAAAATTTTTTTTTTTTTTTAATGAGGTTGGAGGGCAATAAAGGCACAAAGTGGCTGGCTTACAAACTTTAATGAGTATTCTTAGTTTCAGAATGAGTGAGTTAAAGTAGAATCCCCATTGAATAATTTTCCTCTGTTCAAAATGGATCTGATGAAAGGGTATGGGGATGATGGTGATAGGATTTTATTATTCAATTGAGAGTAATTGTTATCAGGATTAATCAATAATGCACCAAGTATAATTGTAGAATATATATAGCTAAAAGAGGGGAGGAGTTAATTTTTTTATTTAAGAAACAGAGGCCTCCAGGACCATCAAGAAGGAAGAGCATGAATGTAGCATGAGATCATACCCAGAAAAATGCTACAGCAGGGAAGGTCTAGAGGTGCTGGAATAGAGAGAGCAGTTAAGGACTCAAAGTCCATGGACTATGAAAGGCTGTGGATGAAGGAGACTGGCTTGGAAAAGGTGCCATTTGGACATTTAAATGAATATATACTTTTGGAAGAAAACTATTTGACAGATAGATTGGAAGACACCCATATTAATGCCCATTCCAAAGAGAGATGACCCAACAGAATACAGAAATCATGAAACAATATATTTGATATACCATGAGAGAAAAGTTTTACTAATGGTAATACAGAAATGGCTACAAGCATACCTTGACAAAGAACTTCCAGAGGTTCAAGCCGGATTCAGAACAGGACGTGGAATGAAGGATATCATTGCTGATGTCCGATAGAACTTGTATGAATGCAGAGAATATTAGAAAGATGTTTACCTGTGCTTTATTGACTTTGCAAAGGCTTTTGATTGTGTGGATCATGACAAACTATGGACAACATTGCAAAGTATGAATATTCGGAACACTTAATTGTGCTCATGAGGATTCTGTACCTGGACCAAGAGGCAGTTGTTCAAATAGAACATGGGAACACTGAATGGTTTAAAATTAAGAAAGGTGTGCAACAGGGTTATATTCTTTCACCATACTTATTCAACCTGTGTTATGAACAAATAATCTGAGAAGCTGGGTTCTATGAAGAAAAATGTGTCATCAGGATTGGAAGAAGACTCATTAACAACCTGCGATATGCAGATGAGACAACTTTGCTTGCTGAAAGTGAAGAGAACTTAAAATGTTTACTACTGAAGATCAAAGAGCACAGCCTGCGGTATGGATTGCAGCTCACTGTAAAACAAAAAACAAAAACAAAAAACACCAAAAATCCTCACCACTGGACCAATAAACAACATTTGTATCAATGGAGAAAAGATTGAACTTTTCAAGGACTTCATTCTTCTTGGATCAACCATCAACATTCATGGAAGCAACAATCAAGAAATCAAGTGACTTATTTGCATTAGGCAATTCTGCTGCACAAGACCTTTTTAAAGTGTTGAAGAGCAAAGATGTCAGCTTGAGAACTAAGGTGAGCCTGACCAAGCCATGGTATTGTCAATAACATCATATGCATGTGTAAGCTGGACAGTTAATAAGGAAAACTATAGAAGAATTGATGCTTTTAAGTTTTGGTGTTGGAGGAGATTATTGACAGTACCATGGGCTGCCAAATTAACAAACAGATCTGTGTTGGAAGAAGTGCAGCCAGAGTGCTCCTTGGGTGCCAAGATGGCCAAACTTCATCTCTCATACTTTGGACATATTGTCAGGAGGGACCAGTCACTGGATAAGGATGTCATTTTTGTTAAGGTGGAGGGTTGGAGAAAAAGAGGAAGACCCCTAGTGAAACGAATTGGCAAAGTGGTAACATCAATGGTCTCATGCATGGCCATGATTGTGAGGTTGGCCCAGTACTAGGCTGTGTTTTGTTCTGTTGAGTCAGTATCGCCTCAATGGCACCTAACAACAACAACATATTTTTGGTTTTGTATGTGTACATCAAATATTTTTGCTTTTTCGTTTTTGAAAAATGCAGGGCAGTGGTAGTTAGAGGGAGGGGAGTGTAATCATTGAGGTGAAACAAAATATAAGATTGCTGAAAACAAATCTTATGATCTTGTATGTTTACCTTCACTTACTTCACAATAAATAGTTGATAAAAATGTTATGTCATTTCTGTTGAGTTTCTCATTTCCAGCATAGTACACCATATGTTACCTAATTCAAAATGTCAATTACCTGTCAGTTCATATAATATCATTCTTTATAAGTTCCATTTCGTTTTTGCAACTTCCAATTTTCTTAGATTCACACTTTATATATTCAACATCCTGATAACCAATGGATATTTGCATTTGGTTCTTCTCATTTTAAGTTGTACCTTACCATAATCTGAAGATCCCCCAAATTTTGCACTATCTATGTCATTAAGGTCACCTGTACTTTGAGGAGGCAGCTCTTCCTCAGTCACATCTTAAGTGTCTTCCAATGTGTGTTCATTGTCAGACACAACATGTGACAATGTTTTGCTGCTATTTAGAAGATTTTCAGGGGAAAAACTCTCAGAAATGAATCACCTTTTTCTTTTTTCTAGTCTGTTCTTGGTCTGGAATCATTGCTATCCCAGTCCACCATGAGTGAACCTGTTGGTATTTTACATGCTATCAACACACAAGTCACTATAGTACAACAAACTGATAACCATGTGGATTTAGTGGGTATATTTATAAATACATTTTTGTGGTTATCCCGAAATGTATTTTATCTTCCTAAGATTAAAACACTCTGTTATATACTGAAATCTCAACTTCCTCTTCCTATGGAAGTTATATAACTACTCCATTTATTTCCTCTTTTTGTTTAGAAGTTGTCATCATTTAGAGACTGACAACTTTGGCTTTCTCTTTTCAGTTTTGTATATTTATATTGCTTTTGAGAGTGCTTTTTCTGGGTTGGTATCTGGGTGATGCTTTTGTGTATCTTGAGCTCAGGTTGTTGTCTGATGTTGATCCCCTGTTTGAAGACTTCTTTTAATATATCTTATAACATTGGTCCCACCACTCATTTGTCATTTTGTCATATTGTGGTGGCTTATTATATGCTGTGATTCTGGAAGCTATGCCATGGGTATTTTAAATACCAGCAGGGTCACCCATGGTGGACATGTTTCAGATGAGCTTCCAGAGGAAGACAGACTAGGAAGAAGGAGTTATGAACTACTTCTGAATATTTAGTCACTGAAAATCTTATGAATAACAGAGAAACACTATCACATATAGTGCCAGGAAATGAGCTCCTCAGGTTGGAAGGTAATCAAAATGCAACTGGAGAAGAGATGTCTCCTCAAAGTAGAGTTGACTGTGATGGTATGAATGGAGTAAAACCCATAGGAGTTAAGTCCTTATGACTTTCATTTGCTGATGGGGCACAA
>NW_006408840.1:2319104-2323720 GCF_000296735.1 Chrysochloris asiatica
ATATCATCAACTAAAACAAGGCCAGGAGCAGATTGTGGAACAGATCATCAATTATTCATATGCAAATTCAAACTGAACCTGAAGAAAATGAAAATAAGCCCAATAGAGCCAAAATATGACCTTGAATATATCCTACCTGAATGTAGAGATCATCTGAAAACAGATTTGATACACTAAACACTAAAGACCAAAGATCAGAAGAGTTGTGGAATGACGTCAAGAACACTATACATGAAGAAAGCTCAAAGTCATTAAGAAGACAAGAGAGGAAACCTTCAGGTTGCTTCTTATGATGTCTGACTCTAGAACCCAGCCCCAAAATTGACCTGGGTGGGGCCCTTTATCTCTGCCTACACAGAAAAGACTACTAAATAGCCATTTACAGTTTTATTTTTATTGGTGGTTTCTGTCTCTGCTTTTTTATTGTTTCTGTCTTTGATCCTTTTGGCCTCACTCTTTTCCCAAGGGTTGGAGCTTTCTCCCCCTACCTTACCTTAGAAGAGACAGCAACTGTGCTCATATAGCCAAACTACAGGCATACCCTGAAATACCCCACCATCTGAACAAGAGCCAATACCAGCTTCTAGGCATTACACATGAAAAGGGAAGCCTATATTCAGATCATATCCACCTGGAGACACCCAGTAAGCTTAACAATAAAGCAACATACATCCATTTAAGCATTAAAAACCCACATAATTACTTAAAATGTCCAAGAAAACACAATTAAAGATCTCAACACATGTCCAAAAACATAAAAAAAGTAACTGAGACAAATGAACTGGAAGCAGACCCAGACTTTCCAGCATAAGAGCAGGCCCTAGACCTGCCTAAGAAGGAATTCAAAAGAAAGATATGTAAAGAAATTCAAATGTTCTGAAAAGGGGTGGAGGAAAATAAGGAATAAGTCACGAAAGTGTTATGGGAGTAATCAAACAACATAGATATGGCATTGGAAGCAATCAAAACCTGCAAAAAGAGATCCAGATGATTAATAATAAAATATCAGAAATGGACAATACACTGAAAGTGCAAAGAAATAGAATGGAAGAGTTGAAAGTCAGAACCAGTGAGCTGGAAGACAAATCTCTCAATACTGCTAAGATAGAAAAGCAAGCAGAAAAAAGGTTTAAAAATTTTTAAGAGAGTCTAAGATTCATGCTAGACAACATGAAGAAGAATAACTTAAGAATTACTGGCATTTCAGAACAGGAAGAATCACACAAGTTCACAGAAGAGACTGTTGAAGACCTTCTGGAAGAAAATTGTCCTAACATCTTGAAGGATGAGAAGATAAACATTCAAGAAGCTGAACAAACCCCAGGAAGGATACACCCTAAAAGAAAATCACCAAAACATATCATAGTCAATCTTTGCAAAATCAAAGACAAAAGAGAGACTCCTAAAAGCAGCTAGGGAGAAAGAAGTGTCACTTACAAAAGCAAGCAAATCAGATTTAGCTCTGACTTCTCAGCAGAAACCATGAAGGAAAGAAGGCAATGGGGAAACATATATAAAATCCTAAAAGAAAAAAAGTGTCAACCAAGATTTCTCAATCCTGGAAAACTGTCAATCAAATATGATGGTGCAATCAAAACCTTCCAGAATATACAGAAGCTGAGATAGTTTGTCCACGCCAACCCAGAGCTTCAAAACATCCTAAAGGGAGTTCTTTGGAATAAAAACCAGCAAGAACAGACAGCAACCAGAGATTGACAGAGGTGGCAACACCATCTGGTACTCAGTCAACAGATAGCTTGTTCAGAACAGAACAAAACTACAGCAATGAATTCAGAGGACCTGTGAGGCCAACCAATGATCAAAACATTAACAATGTCAAAGAGGGAAAAATATCAGAACAGAGATCCAGGTGGTGAGGAGGTCGAGTAGATTTCAGGATACAATAGACTGTCTTAAACACGGGGAAAACATAACAGACTATAGGGTAACCCCCAAAGAAAATCAATACTTCACAACTTACTATGAAAATGAAGATCCAAGCATAACAAGGAAAGATTAACATTAAGAAGAAACTGACAAAGAAATAGTCCAAAAAGCATGAATTTAGCACAAGAAGGAATGCAGAACAAAGGAACAAACAGAAGCACAAAAAATTAATATAATGACAGCAGCTAATCCATAATTACACTGAATGTCGATGAATTAAATGCACCAGTGAAGAGACAGACAGTAGCCGAATGAATAAGAAAACAAGACCCTTCTATATGCTGCCTGCAAGAGACACACTTTTCACACAAAGACAAAAACAGACTAAAAGTTAAAGAATGGAAAAAAAGATATCAAGCTAACAACAATAAGAAACAAGCAGGAGTGGCAATACCAGTCTCTAATAAAATAAACTTTAAGGCAAAAATCAGCATAAAAGGTAAGAAAGGACACTATCACATGATTAAAGGGTCAATTGGCCAAGATGACTTAAGCATAATTACCATCTATGCTCCCAATGAAAGAGCACCAAAATATATGAAGCAAACCATAGTAGAATTGAAGACAGAAATGGATAAATTTACAATTATAGTGGAAGATTTTAACACGCCACTTTCAAAAAGGGATAGAACAACTGAAAGTAACTCCACAAAGCTACAGAGGAACTAAGCAGCACAATCAACCAACTTGACCTCATAGACGTGAACAGAGCATCCAAACCAACAACAGCACAATACACATTCTTTTCAAGTGCACATGTAATATTCTTCATAATTAATCATGTGTTAGGTCACAAAGAAAGCCTCCAAATATTTATAAACATCAAAATATTACAAAGCGTCTTTTCAGAACACAATACCATAAAACTAGAAATCAACATAAGAAGACTAAGGAAATAAAGTTTAATATATTGAAATTGAATAACACCGGGCTGAAGAGTGACTGAATAATAGAAGAAATTAAAAACATGAATTCAGAATGTTCCTAGAAACAAATGAGAATGGAAAACACAACATACCAAAAACATTGGGACATGGCAAAAGTGGTACTGAGAGGACAATTTATTGTGATAAATGCATACATCCAAAGAGAAGAAAGAATCAAAATTAACACATTAACACAGCATCTCCAGCAACAAGAAATAGACCAACAGAGGGAGCCTACAATCACCAAAAGAAAAAATAATAATAAATTTCAGACCAGAAATAAATGAGATAGAAAGTAGAAAACCTATAGAAAGAATCAACAGGACAAGAAGCTGGTTCTTTGAAAAGATTAATAAAATTGACAAACCATTGGCAAACCTACCAAAAGAAAAGAGGGAGAAGACACAAATAAGATACATAAAAACCACATGGGCATGTCACAATGGGACCAAGAAAATCAAAAGGATAATAAGAGAATACAATGAAGAACTGTACTCCAACAAATTTGAAAACTTAGTACTGATGGATATATTTTTTAATAAAACAGGACCTATCTGAACTCACACAGAGTGAAGTAGAAGATTTGAACAGACCCATAACAATAGAAGAAATTGATCAGGTCATCAAAAAACTCCCAACCAACCAGATGGCTTCGCTGGTTAATTCTACCAGACATTCAGGGAAGAGCTTTCACCAATTCTACTCAAATTATTCTAGATTAGAGAAGAGGATGGAAAACTTCCTAATACATTTTATGAAGTAAGTATAACACTCATACCAAAACCAGGGAAGGACATCATTTAGAAAGAAAATTATAGACCAATATCCCTCATGGGCATAGATGCAAAAATTCTCATCAAAATCCTAGCCCACAGAATCCAGCAGCACATCAAAAAATAATATGTCACGACCAAGTGGGATTCATATCAGGGATGCAAGAATGGTTCAACATTAGAAAAATGATCATTGTAATCCACCATATAACAAGAACAAATAAAAACAAAAACAAAAAACAAATGATCATATAGATTGGTGCTGAAAAGGCATAAGAAAAAAATCCAACATCCATTCCCGATAAAAATACTCAACAAAGTAGGAATTGAAGGGAAACTCCTCAACATAATGAAGAGCATATATACAAAACCAAAAGCCTACATTACTCTTAAGGAGCTCTGGTAGCGTAGTGGTTACGAATCGGGCTGTGAACCTCAAGGTCAGCAGTTCGAAACTACCAGCGGTTCCACAGGAGAAAGATGAGGCATTCTGCTCCCATAAAGATTTACAGCCTCAGAAACCCTGTGCAGGGTCGCTATGAGTCGAAACTGACTCCACGGCACTTAACAACAACAACATTACTCTTAATGGAGAGAAACTGAAAGCCTTCCCTTGCAAATGGGAACCAGACAAGGATGCATTTTGTCACCACTCCTATTCAGTATTGTGCTGCAAGTCATAGCAAGAGGTATACAGCAAGATCAGGAAATTAAAGGCATCCAAATTGGCAAAGAGGAAGTAAAATTATTTCTATTTGCAGATGATATGATCCTATATATATACAGAAAATCCCAAATAGTAAAAATCCTCATTGGAGGATTCAGCAAAGTGGCAGGGTATAAGATCAACATCCACACATCAGTTGGGTCCCTCTATACCAATAAGAACAGTGCTGACAGTGCTGAATAGGACATTAGGTAAACAATACCATTTGCAATAGCCACCCAAAAGATGAAAGATCTAGGAATA
>NW_006408840.1:2325389-2326191 GCF_000296735.1 Chrysochloris asiatica
TAAACAAACTGTGGTACATACACCCAATGGACTATTATGCTACCTTGAAGAATAACAAGGAAGCAGCAAGCCACTGCATAACATGGATGAAACTTGCGGACATTATGCTGAGTGAAATATGTCAGTCATAAAAGGAGAAATACGGCATAGGATCATTATTGTAAAAGATTAAGAAAAAGCACCCACACTATAAGGGGGGAGAAATATATATTTTTAAAATTGTTTGTTGTTTGGTTGGTTACCAGGTTGTATGGGGTAGGGTGAGGGGAGAGAGGGAAAGGTGGAACACACGGTAGGGAATGGGCACAGGATAGTAGAGCACAGGGTAGGGAATAGACACTGGATAGTTTGTGTGCTGGGGGTGGTGTACGCTAGAAGGGAATGGGGAAAGGAAAAACAACGTGGATGGGGAATAGCTAGGCAAGTTCATGTGGGCTAATAGGACAGAGGTAAATAATGATGTAAGCACAACCATAGACAACAGGGCACAGGGATACAAAGACTGAGGAAAGGTTTGAATGGGTAAAAGTGGGTTAAGCTGCTTGGCTGTCTTTTCAATCTTGGTTTCACTTGCCTATTATTGTAAAATAGACACTTAAAGGGAAGAGAGAGGAATAACCAGAAATATCACCAGATAAAGTTTGTAAGTAAGTCCATCTTCACCTTATAACTGATTGGAATGCCTAAAATTGGGTTAGAACTTGCCCAGTGAAGGAGGCTCCCTGAAGAGCCTTTGCATTGCACAAGACCATAGGTGGAATCCTGATCCCCATGCAGAATCTTCTGAGGTGGGACATTTCCA
>NW_006408840.1:2327694-2335712 GCF_000296735.1 Chrysochloris asiatica
AAGAAAGACCAGCATGAAAAATCAAAAACAATAAGCCATGGTATTTTCAATAACCTCATATGAATGTGAAAACTGGACAGTGAATAAGGAAGACCTTAGAAGAATTGATGATTTTGAGTTATGGTGTTGGAGGAGAATGTTGGAAGTGCCATGGGCTGCCTATAGAACCAACAGATCTCTGTTGGAAAAAGTGCAGCCAACGTGCTCCTTGGAGGCCAGGATGGCCTAACTTTGTGTCTCGTACTTCGGACTTATTGTCAGGATGGACCAGTCACTGGAAAAGGATATCAAAGTTTGGTAAGGTGGAGGGTCAGAGAAAAAGAGGAAGACCCCCATCGAGATGGAGTGGCAGCATCAATGGTCTTAAGCGTGGCAACAATTGTGAAGTTGGCCCAGGAGCAGGCATTGTTTCATTCTGTTGTATATACTGTTTCTATTAGTCAGTTCCGACTTGATGGCACCTAACACCAACAACAATGTAACGTTGGTCTTGCTTTTACACATTCTTTTCATTTCCATGTATCTGGAATGTCTGAGTTTTACCATCATAGCTGAAATGTAATTTTGCTGGATATATGACACTTGATTAGCATTTTTTTCTTTTAGTGTTTTATATATACTCTCTACTGTTTTTTTTGCCTGTTTGGAATAGTCTTATCAGCTCACATTTCATTGTTGATATCTTGTTTTTCATGAGTTGCTCTAAAAATTCTCTTTTTCTTGTTTTCATGAAGTGCAGTTGAGTTAGCTTTGACCCATAGCGACCCTGTATAATGCTTCCAAGGAGTGACTGGTGAGCTTGATCTGCTGCCCTTGTGGTTCAATCCAACTTTGCAGTCCAGTGCATTGACCCACAGTGCCACTTTAGGACTCCTTTGTTTTAGGTTTTGGAAAATTTTGATTATGATATTTCTGGGTGACTTTACTTTGGGATCTATGCTGTATAGGACTGGTTGAACTTCTTGGGTGTAAAGTTTCTTGTCTTTCATGATAATAAGGGATTAAAAAAAAATTCTCTGTGATTTTTTTCTCTCCTCTTCTAATTTCAAGTAAAGATTTTCTCTTGATATTGTCACTCATAATTCCTAAGCCTTATTTATTTTTTCTTCATTGTTTAATCTGACTCTAAAACAGATTCATAGTAAGGAATTTATCCTCTATTTCACAGATTCTTTTTTTCTATTGATTCAATTAATATAAATAGCGATTTATGATATTGTCTTGTTAATCTTCTGGATTTCTAGTTGTTGTTATTGTATGGTTTATAATTGTCTGCTTATACTGTCATTTCGCTTTTTCCTGCATTCTTTTAGGGCTTTGTCTATGTTTTTCTTGATCTCTTTGAGGAATAGAAGACAGACAGATAGATAGATAGATAGATAGATAGATAGATAGATAGATAGATAGATAGATAGATAGATAGATAGAGATAAAGATATATAGTTGCTGTTAAGTGCATCAAGTAGGCTCTGTGTATATATATTGTTGTTGTTGTTAAGTGCTTCCGAGTCGGTTCTGACCCATAGCGACCCTACACAGGGTTTCCGAACCTGTAAATCTTACAGGAGCAGAACGCCTCATCTTTCTCCCATGGAGTAGCTGGTAATTTAGAACTGCTGACCTTGGGATTTGCAGCCCAATTCATAACCACTATGCTACCAGAGCGCCTTGTGTATATATATAGTTATATTTATGGTTTTATAGAGAGAGCTGTTGTTGTTAAGTGCTCTGGCCCTTAGTGGCCCTGTATAGGATTTACAAGGAGCAGTTGTTGATGATAAGCCTGAGTCATTAACCTTGTGGTTCAAATCTATAATACAGTCCAGTGTATTAACCCACAGTAATATACCAGGAGTTTTATATATATTGTATTTTTAAATTACATATCAGGCAATTTTATTACTAAATCTTCATAAGGAAGTTTTTATACCCTTTAATTTTATTCAATTATTTTAGCCATATTATTGCTTGTCTTTGCTGTTGTTGTTAAGTGCCATCAAGTCAATTCTGACTCAGCAACCTTGTATAGGGGTTTCTGAGGTTTTAAATCTTTGTAGGAGCAGAAAACCTCATCTTTCTCTAGTAGAGCAGTAGGATATGGGGTTTTCAGTCCAGTGCTAATCATATGGAGCCACCCTTTTAGTTGTGTGATTAGTTATTTTTTACTGACACTAATGTCGCTGTGAGTCAGAACCAACTCCACGGCACATAACAACAACAACAACAACAACAACAACAAGGTATTAATGTGAGAGGAAGTGGGAGAGAAAACTCTCACTTAATAATGGGTGACAGTTGTTTGGTGTTCAGTGTCTGTCCACAACATGAGTGAGGTCAAAGCATCCTTCAGATTTCATCCTTTCAATTATAGCAGACTTGGGATGTTAAGAAATGAAGTCTCCATAGCCACTGTAAAAGAATGTTCCTCAAATGTTTGGGTTAGACCATCTGTGCTTTCATGAATTGGCATATCAGAAGATGATGGGGGATCAAGGAGTTTTCTTATATGTACAGTCAGCCCTCTGGAAATGTCTGGGTGTGAGATGTGTGACATCGCAGCTCAGTGGAACTTGGATGAAGGCACAAGGAACTCCTGCTCACTGTTAGTAAGAGATGAAGATGGCATTCATTGAGATGCAATGGACATTGTTTATGGGATAATATATTTTCCAGGTTAGTTACTTGGCACGAATAAAGGACATACTTGAGCCCGCTTCTGGGTTATTGGTGCTATGGATACACTTCACTGGTTGCTATGTAATTGGGGCAAGAGTGTACATATCACTGGTCCCCAGACAAGTGGAAGAGCTGTTGGAGCTAGAGAAAATGGTCATGTGCCACAAGGGGAGCAGGTTGGAAGGGGAGAGCAGTTAAGATAAGCATGTGCTTTCAGTTATTTATTTTTGATGCCAAATGGATAGTCTGGTGCTATGAGATTTGTGTCATATGATCACAATTACATTGCCTCACTTCCCTGGTGACAGACAGAAAGAAGTCTAGTGGACTGTACATCATATATTTCCATGCCCACTGTTATTGTGTTGATAGTTCCTACGTGCCACCACTTTGCTCACTGGGAACCAGAAAGATTTGTAACCAGAATTCATGTGGTACCTGTCCTGACACTCACACTATCCTGTTGATTGGTTGTTGTTGTTGTTGTTAGATGCCATTGAGTAAGTACCGACTCATAGTGACCCTATGCACAACAGAATGGAACACTACCCGAACCTGGGCCAACCTCACAGTTGTTGCCACACTTGAGCCCATTGATGCTGCCACTTTGCAAATCTCTCTCATTGGGGTTCTTCCTCTTTTTCTCTGACCCTCCACCTTACCAAACATGATGTCCTTTTCAGCGACTGGTCCCTCCTGACAATACGTCCAAAGTATGAGAGACGACCTTTGCCCATCCTGGCCTCCAAGGAGCACTCTGGCTTTACCTCTTCAAACACAGATCTGTTGGTTCTTTTGGCAGCCCGTGGCACTTTAAATATTCTCCTCCAACACCATAACCAAAAAGCATCAATTCTTTTTTAAGGTCCAGCTTTCACATGCATATGAGGTTATTGAAAATACCATGGCTTGGGTCAGACGCATTTTAGTCCTCAAGCTAACATCTTTTCTCTTCAATACTTTGAAAAGGTCTTGTGCAGCAGATTTACCTAATGCAATACCTCATTTTATTTCTTGATTGCTGCTTCCATGAGTGTTGATAGTTGTTCTAAAAAGAATGAGGTCCTTGACCACTTTAATCTTTTATCCATTGATAAGAGTTTTATTTATTGGGCCAGTGGTGAGGATTTTAGTTTTTTAACATTGAGATGCAATCCATACCAAAAGCTGTGCTCTTTGATCTTCATTAGTAAATATTTTAAGTCCTCTTCACTTTCAGCAAGGTTGTATCATCTGTATATCGCAGGTTGTTAATAAACCTTCCTCCAATCCTGATGTCATGTTTGTCTTCATATAACCCAGCTTCTTGGATTGTTGGCTCAGCATACAGGTAGAATACATACGGTGAAAGAATACAACCCTGTCTCACACCTTTCTTAATTTTAAACCATTCAGTGTTGCCATGTTCATTTCGAAAAACTGCCTCTTGATCCATGTACAGATTCCTCATGAGCACAATTAAGTGTTCAGGAATACTCATACTTCACAAGGTTGTACATAACTTGTGATGATCCGCACAATCAAAAGTCTTTGTGTGATCACTAAAGCACAGGTAAACATCTTTCTGATATTCTGTGCTTTCAGCCAAGATCCATCGGACATCATTTTCAATATAATGAATATGCACAACATTGATATCCCTCGTTCCTCGTCCTCTTGAATCTGGCTTGAACCTCTGGAAGTTCTCTGTCAATGTATGCTTGCAGCCATTTCTGTATTATCTTTAGTAAAACTTTATTTGCATGTTATATCAAAGATATTGTCTGATGATTTCTACATTCCATTGGGTCACCTGTCTTTGGGGGCACATATCCAGATCTTCCAATCAGTTGTCCAGATAGTTGTCTTCCAAATTTCTTGGCCTCCAGTGCTGCCTTGCTTTCTTGAAAGAGTTCAATGTTTATCCCATCAATTCCTGGTGACTTTTTCTTTTTCAATTCCTTCAATGAACCTTGGACTTCCTCCAGTATCATTTTTCTTGATCATATATTACCACTTGAAACGGTTGAACATCAACAATTTCCTTTTGGTACAGTGACTCTATGTGTTCCTTCCATCTTCTTTTGATGCTTTCTGCATCATTCAGTAATTTGCCCAGAGAATCCTTCAATAACAAAAGGAGAGGCTTGAATTTTTTCTTCAGTTCCCCCAGCTTGAGAAATGCTGAGTGTGCTCTTCCTTTTTTGTGTTCTGATTCCAGATCTTTGCACATGTTGTTGTAACGTTTGACTTGGTCTTCTTGAGCTGAACTTTGAAATTTTCTGTTAAGCTCTTGTACCTCCTCATTTCTTCCATTTACGTTAGCATCTCTATGCTGTACAGCAAGGTTAGTGTCTCTCTTGACAACCAGTTTGATCTTTTACTTCTTTCTTGTCTTCTCAATGACTTTGTGCTTTCTTCATGTATGATGTTCTTGATGTCATCCCACAACTCTTCTGGTCTCCGGTCTTTAGTATTTAATGTATCAAATCTGTTCTCTAGTTGGTCTCTAAATTCAGGTGGGATATATTCAAGGTCATATTTTGGCTCTTGTGGACTTGTTTATATTTTCTTCAGCTTCAGTTTGAATTTGCATGTGAGCAATTGATGGACTGGCCCACAATCTGCCTCTGGTCTTATTTTGACTGATGATATGGAGATTTTCCATCATGTATTCCCACAGATGTAGTCAACTTGATTTCTATGTATGCTGATTGGTAGTGAAGACTAACTAAGCCTCCATCTTTTTCTACTTCCTTATAGGACTCTTAAGACTGGGTCCAGTAAGAAGCAGGTCTACAAGTCTTTCTTCTGAAATGCTTCTGGGTGGGTTTGCACCACCATCCTGTCATTTAGTAGTCTAATTCTTAACAATTTGTGTCACACAGAGACTTTTATTATATACTATATATACCATATTTCAAGGTCCTCGTGTGGTGCTGTGTGATAAAGCACTGGATTGCAAGGTCAGTTTGAACCACAATATCAGTAGTTCAAACTCACCAGCCACTCTTGGAGACCCTATACAGGGTTGCTATGAGTCAGAATTGACTCATCAGCACTTAACAACAACTAGATTCTAGATTCAAGACTCTTGGTGTGGTGCTGTGGAATTAGCACTGAACGCTGAACCATAAGGTCTACATTTAAAATCCACCACCTGCTCCTCAGAAACCCTACACATGGATGTTATGAGTTGGAACTCACTTAACAGCATTTAACAACAAAAACCTTATTTCTTAGATCTTTGAAGCTTCTTAAAAATCATTACTATATCTTATATCTTATAAAACCTAGCTTTTGACTGTATTGCCTTCCATCATAATCCAGAATTTAAAATGGTTTATATTTATAAGATGACAATAGGGAGCCCTTCTGGCATAGTGCTAGGCTGCTAACCAGAAGGTTAGTGGTTTGAACCCACCAACTGGTTCATGGAAGAAAGATTTAACAGTCTGCCTGTTAAATTAATGATATTATAAAGATTAATGATATTGGACATCCTATGAGACATTTTACTCTGTCTTACTGGGCCACAGGAGTTGTGATGTTGTGTTGTAGGTTAAGCTCTGGACTGCTAACCATAAGTTTGACAATTCAAACCCAACATCTGCTCCTCAGAAACCCTATATGTGGTAGCTATCATTTAGAGCTGACTCCATAGAACTTAACAACAATTTGACCACTATGAATCAGAATTGACTCAAAAGCAATGCATTGACAATCCATATTGCAGCACATTATAGGTGTCTTCCATGGCTTCTTCCTGTTCTCTAAACCTAGAACCATGGTCTTGAAAAACAATGATTAATTCTAAAAGTTATATCTTGTATTATAACACTCTCTCACATATAAATAATTTAATTGTTTTGTTATAAATTGGTTACATCATGTATTTTAATTGTTAACATCTTAGTTTTTTTTAGTTCTCACAGTGAAAATGAATCAGATTGGCCAATGAAGCACTAATTTATATTCAAATGTCTAACATGTAGTATCATCCTCCCAGATGTTCAATTTTATGCTCATTTTTATTTTCTGTATTCATTTTCAATATAATGAATATGCACAATAATAATTTCAGTCAATTAGCATATCTCATCTGCTTCAAAAAATACTATACAGTATACTTTACATGTTAGCATTGATCTTTATTTTAAATATGTATAATATATTTATGTATATTCATATATCCTTTATTTTAACTTTGACAAAAATATTAATCATTGGTAAAATATTGGCATCAGCTCTCATCTAGGAATTAGGAGATCTAAACTTTCTTCTGAGTATAACAATAACTAAATATGAAGCCTTGGGAAAGAAAACAAATTTGATGAAACTCTATTTTCTTATCCCTAAAATAAGGATGTCAGCATTAGTTGTACAAAGGTTCACTGCCATGCTTAAGTGTTCAATGCTGTTACAACCCACTAGCAGCTCTTCTATAGGAGAAAATACCTGAAGACCTGCTTTCATAAAGATGATAGCCTACAGAAACCTGTGTGATAATTCTACTCTATCATATAGGAATGTTATGAATCAGAATCAACTGGATGGCACACAATAACAATAATAACCTTCCTCATTTTATAATTCCATGATTATTTCAGTTTGTTATAACTATAGCCTTACTTTCTTAAAAAAATTTATGATTGTGATTAAAGTTTTAAATAAGCTAAGTGTAATACATGGATATATTCATTTATACAGCAAATATTTATTGAGCATCTAGTATATTAAAATCAGATGTTTCTCTTCAAGTCAAAGTAAAATACTGAATGGTATATAATCCTTGTCATGAAAAAGCCTATGAAGAAATGCAACTATAGCAAACTAGGTTGATCCTAAACTGGAGGTAAATCAATCACTAATTTACTTTTAAGTTTTAGAAAATATTTTTGTCAGCAGCAACAACATAAACTTCATAAGCTTATTATTAAATGGGTGAATAAAGCAGTTTATTATTGTTTGTTGAAATAATGACTCATTTAGTAATTCAGCAAATGTTCTTGTGTGTGTATTATGTCATAGGTACAGCAATAGATGTTGGAAAACAGTGGTAAACAAACCAGAAAAGTTTATTCATTGTCTCTGCACATACTTTCCTTTTCCTGAAATGGTCTTCTAGTGTTTGCAAGAATTTCTCCTTCTTTCATTCCTTTCAGGATGTGAGAGAAAAAGGTATGAAGAAAGGGTAAAGTCTGTAAGGGAAATCTGACTTCTATAATGTTTGTTTGAATAAGTCGATGTTGATTGCACAAGTTCCTAAACATCTCTAGGATGTTAAGGGTCATAAGGAAGAAGCTTAGAAATCTTTTGTACATTTTACATTTGAGGTATTAGTTGTGGCATTAATATATATA
>NW_006408840.1:2336259-2337470 GCF_000296735.1 Chrysochloris asiatica
GGTTGTTGTTGCTAAGTGCCATTGAGTTGGTACTGACTCATAGTGACCTTAAGCACAACAAAATGAAACACAGATTGGTACTGCACCAATTTCTCAATCATTGCTACATTTAAGCCCATTGCTGCTGTGACTGTACCAATCCATCTCAGGGATTTTCCTTTTTTTTTGCTGACTCTTCATTTTACCAAGCATGATGTACTTCTTCAGGGACTGGCCCCTCCTGATAATACATCGGAAATATGAACACTGTGGTCTGGCCATCTGATTTCTAAGGAGCATTCTAGCTATACTTCTTCCAACAAAGTCTTGTTTGTTCTTCTGGATGTTCATGGAACTTTTAATGTTCTCCTCCAACACCATAAATCGAATGCACTAATTCTTCTATGGTCTTTATTCATTGTCCAACTTTCGCATGCATACAAGGCTATTGAAAATGCCATGGTTTATATCAGTCACACCTAAATCCCTAACTGATTTGCTATTGAAAACTTTTAAAGAGGTCTTGTGCAGTAGATTTGCCTAATGCAATACATCATTTGGTCTTTTGACTGCTGCTTCCATGACAGTTGATGGTTGATCTAAGTAAAATGAAGTCTTTGAAAATTTCAATAATTTTTCCATTTATCCTAATGTTATTTATTAGCCCTGCTGGATAGATTCTTGTTTTCTTTTCATTGAGGCAAAACCCATACTGAAAGCTTGATCTTTGATATTCACCAGTAAATATGTTAAGTCATTTTTATTTTCAGCAAGCAGAGTTGTATCATCTGAATATCACAGGTTGTTAATGAGTCTTCTTCCAATCCTGATGCCATGTTCTTCTTCATATAATCCAGCTTCTCAGATTATTTGCTCAGCATACAGATTGAATAAGTATGATGAAATCACACAGCCCTGGAGCACACATTTCCTAATTTAAAATCATTCAGTTCTATTTGAACTGTTGCCTCTTGGTCTATGTACAGGTTCCTATAAGCACAATTAAGTGTTCTAGAACACTCATTCTCCACAATGTTGCCCATATCTTGTTAAAACTCACACAATTGAAAGTCTTTGTGTAGTCAATAAAACACATGTAGATATCTTTCTGGTTTTCTCTGCTTTCAGCCAAGATCCATCTTACATCAGCAATAATATCCCTCCCTGTCTCTGTCTGAATCTGATGTGAATCTCTGGCAACTCCTTGTCAACGTAGTGCTGCAGCCTTTTTT
>NW_006408840.1:2337910-2345930 GCF_000296735.1 Chrysochloris asiatica
TGTGAGTTGAGGCTTAATTTTTTTTCTTCAATTCTTTCAGTTTAAAATAGTACATAAGGAAGAAGTAGAAAAAGGAAGGAACTTAAAGGACCACTGTTATCTTTTATTTGCCTACTCATTTCATTTATGCCTCTACGTCAAACATTTAGTTACTCTCAAATCATCATTTGCTCTATGGTTTTCCTTAAATCAATATTTTAGAAGACAGTGTTTAGAATTTTCCTCTCTTTATATAGTTGACAAGAATGGAAAAACATTATTGGAAAATGAATAGTGCTTATTGGTATAAGTCTGAAATGGTATCTATCAGTTGGATGGAATGTAGATGGCTAGGTACTACTAGACTGTAAAGTAGTAAGGCTAATAGAAGTTAAGTTCCAGATATTTTCCAGAAAGTTGTCCAACTTCATTTACAATAGCCACATTTCCCACATTGTAAATATGACTGACCTGTGGCTATACAGTGTTTGTATTAGTGTTTTTGACAAACGAGTTAGCAGAATTAAAAAAAAAAAAAAACATTCCATTTATAAATGTAGGGTGTTATTAATTTTTTATGCAGAAGTTAATGTTGCCTACTATCCTATATCATTGTTTGTTTTTTTGTTTTGTCTATAGGCGTTTGTATAGTTTTATCTCTTGTATTACGTGTTTAAAGACAATACATAAGCACATGAAAAGATTCTCCAGTATTTAGTATCCAGAAAATGTAAATTCACACTAAATCACTTTATAACTAATAGAGTGTGTATTTGAAAAGCTGGATATGCCATCTGCTATCTACATCTGTAGCCCTTGGGAATGTAAACAATGTAGCCATATCTGTGGAACCATATCTTCTTAATTCCTATGAAATGTACTGAATAAACTATCTCAGAGAATCATAAGACATATGCATTCATGTTTATTGTAACTTTATTAATAGGGTTACCCATTAGAGATAACATGGTTATTCCTAACTGGGAGAGAAAATAGCTAAGATGTAAAGGATGTATGTGTCAAATACATACATTGGAGCAATTAGATACAACAAATTTGATGTACAGAAAACAAGCATGTATTTGGTAAAATAAATAAAGGAAGAAACAGTGATATGCATAATGCTATATAATTTATTAGAAATGCATGCAAAAAATATTTTTAAAACAAACAAAAACAAAATTAAATGCTACTTATTGTTAAGGAGCTCTGGTAGCGTAGTGGTTACGAATTGGGCTGCGAACCTTAAGGTCAGTGGTTCAAAACTACCAGCCGCTCCGCAGGAGAAAGATGAGACTTTCCACTCCCGTAAAGATTTACACCCTCGGAAACCCTGTATAGGGTCGCTATGGGTCAGCACCGCCTCGACGGCACTTAACAACAACAACAACAACGTTGTTAAGGAGAAGAATGAAGTGGGTTATAAAGATAATCCTTGAGCAAATAAAAGGTAATATCCCATTAATGGTGGTAAATTATTTTTTTTTTAAATAAGACACATTAAGTACGTAATGATATTTAAATACATAAGACTTAATGAGTTCCATTGGAAGAGTGTACAGATAATGGGTATAGTAACAAAATTACATGACTATAAACATTTAGAAGACAAATAATGAATCTGCATCAAAGGAAACAGAAGAAAAAGTATACAATTAAGAATATAAGAAGCGTTGCAAACTTTGTGGAAAAATGGAATTAAAAGTTAACGGAATTTTGCCATGAACTGTTTGAGACCCCTCATACTTAAAGCTGTAATTTGACTAAAATTATATGGAAGAAAAGCCCAGTAACCTGTATCTGTTAAGATTATAAGAAAACAACAACAAAAAAAAAACATGATGGATTAATTCTACTCTGCAGATTATGGAGTTGCATGAGTCACAACTAACTTAATGGTAACAGGTTAATGAGTGTAAGTTACTATTCTAATTTGTTGACAAGATTATAGTTCATTTAATCACATGAGCAATGTCAACGAGTTAACGTGGTGTTGTGGGATGGAATCACTAGACCAAAAGGTAGGTTTAAGCCACAAGGTCAGTGGTTCAAACTCACCAGCTGCTCCTTTGAAATCCTATACAGAGTTGCTATGAGTCAGAACCAACTTGATGGCACATAGCAACAATGACAACAATTCCTATCATCTACCACACATCTAAGGAGCTCTGGTAGTACAGTGGTTACAAATCAGGCTGCGAACTGCAAGGTCAAGCAGTTCGAAACTACCATCTGTTCTGTGGGAGAAAGATGAGGCATTCTGCTCCTGTAAAGACTTACAGCCTTGGAAACCCTGTACAGGGTCACTATGAGTTGGAACCAACTCCACGGCACACAGCCACTAACCTCCACCACACATCTATCTGTTTGTCATCTGTGATGATTTGAGTATTACTGTGATGCTAGAAGCTATATCACCAGTATTTTAACTGCTAGCAGGTTCCAACACAGTGGGTGCCAATGGTATTTTAAATATTATCATGGTCACCCATGGTTGACAAGTTTCAGCAGATCTTCTAAACTAAGACAGACTATGAAAGAGAGGTGGACTGCTTCTGAATACATAGCCACTGAAAACCTTATAAATAGCTGCACCACATTGTTAGATATAGTACAAGAATATGAAAATATTTTGAATAGCTTTTGTTGTTGTTAAGTGTTGTTGAATCAGTTCTAACTCATAATGCCCCTGTATAGAGTTACTGAGAAGTGACTGGTGGGTTTGAATCTCTGATCTTGTAATTCAAACGAACTCTGTGATACAATGCTTATCCTGTAGTACTACGCCAAGACTCAAGAACATTTCAGATGAGACTTTCAGGTTGGAATACATTCAAAATATGATTGGGGAAGTGCTGCCTCCTCAATATAGAATTGACTGTGATGACACAAATGGAATAAACCTTTCAAGACATTCTTTTGCTGATGGGGCACAGCTCCATATGAGTAGAAATAATTGAAAACATCTATTACTAACTGGAAAATGTAATGTCCAAAGTATGAATATAGGAAAATTGAAAGTAGTTAAAAATATTCTGGTGTGGTGCTGTGGATTAATGTGCTGGACTGCAAGATCAGTTTAAACCACAAAGTCGGTGGTTCAAGCTCACTTGGAAACCCTATACAGGATCACTATGAGTCAGAACCAAATCAACAGCACTTAACAACAACAACAAAAATGAAATCAAATGCATAAAGAATAAAATCCTTTGCGTTAGTGAACTGAAATGGATTGGTAATAGTCATGAGGTTTACTATGCTGAGAACAACATAGTCAAGAGGAATGGCATCACATTCTTATTCACAAAAGGACCATTTCCATATCTATCTTGAAGTACCATGCTCTCTGCAATAAGATAATATCCATATTCCTACAAAATGATGTCTTCATAGGATAAGCTCTGGAGTGAGAGCTGCAATGTCGGTGGTTCAAGCACACCAGATGCCCTGCAGGAAGAAAGTGCTGCTTTCGGCTCCTGAAAAAAATATTTAAGGACTCAGAAACCTTTTATAGGGTTTCAGTATGAGTTGAAATTGACTACACAGCACTTAACAACAACAAATTCAGAAGACCAGTAAATACCACTATTACACATATTATGTATCAATCACTAAAGCCAGTAATAATGAAATAGGAGAATTATACCAACTTCTTCAGTCTGAAATTGATCAAATATGTAATTAAAATTTATTGATAATTACTGGTAATTGGAATGTGAAATTTAGAAACGAAGGTGAAAGATGCTATTGGAAAGATGACCTTGGAAAAGATGTTATTGGAAAGATGACCAGTATCATAGAAATGATACTGGAGATTGCATGAAAGAATTCTGTAAGACCAATGACTTATTGCTTAAAAAACACCTTTTAACAACACCACACAGAAAACAATCTAGTAGATGTTAGCAAACAAAAAAAGGAATAAAATAAAAGAAACTCAACCAAGAAATTAGATAACAGATAAGCAACAACAAAGAATTCTACTGGTATCGAAGAATGAAACAGCATAATTTGAAAAAGCAACAGGAAAAAGCAAAAATAGTCTAACAGACATAAATTAGATTTATGAAGTAGAAGACTAAACAATTGAACTTATCATGTATAGTGACCTATATGAGTTGGAACAGACTCAATGGCACCTAACAACAAAAACAAAAACAATCATAGGTTTAAGAGTCTTGGGTGTAGTGCTGCAGGACAATACACTGGACTTCAAGTTTGGTTTGAACTATAAAGTCGGTGGTTCAAATTCACCAACTTTTCTTTGGAAACCCTATACAGGGTCACTATATGTTTTAACCAACTCAATATCATTTAACAACAACAATATTAGGTTTAACAGAGGTTCATAGTCATAAATAATTTAGAATGAATTTGTCTCAAAGGAAGTTGAGTTAGTTCCAACTCATAGCAAACCATACAAAACAGATTAAAAAAAAAAAAAAAAGTATATATATCAGCAGGTACTGTGCCATATTTACAATTGTTGCTATATTTGAGCCCATTGTTATAGCAACTTTGTCAAACCATCTTGTGAAAGTTCTTCCTGTTGGTTCACTGTATATACAATAAAATAAAGTACTGTCTGGTCCTTTACCATATTCATAATCATTGTAATGCTTGAGTCCATTGTTGGAGAAAATGTGTCAAACCATCTCGTTTGATGTTTTTTTTATTTTTTTTATTTATTTATTTTTTTTGCTTGCCTTCTAGTTGACCAAGTATGATGATGGACAGTTCCCTCTGGTAACAAGTTCAAAATATATGATACCACGTTTCACCATCCTGGCTTCTAAGGAACATTCTGGCTGTGCTTCTTCCAGGTTATTTATGGTACAAGGGGACTTCAGCAAGATTGTGAAACAATGGAATTAAAAGATAATGAAGACTTCAGGCACTGAGCAGATGTACTACATGGCCCTTCTACAACAAACATGTGACAGATGAATTAAATTGATAGTTGTGGTGGTGATATGTCATGGGGTTGGTTCTGACTCATAGCGACCCTATATAGGATTTCAGAGGCTCTAAATCTTTATGGGAACAGAAAACCTCATCTTTCTCCATTGGAGCAGCTGATAGTTTTGAACTGCTGAACTTGCAGTTAGCAGCTCAACTTGTAACCATTATGCTACCAGATGAAAAACCCGGAACATTGAACTTTAGAGAAGTGCATTGAGTGTTCGTGTGAAAGATAAACTGAGCAGTGATAGTATAAGAGGGAGACTGGCTGGTGAATGGCAGGCCAGACATGGCCTGACCATCTTGAACTTTTGTAAACAGATTGATGACAGAATGAGACATAGCAGACAGATCCACACAGGCAATGGGAAAGATGTGACTCATTCTTTTTCCTCAAGTTCCTCTGATGACCAGAGGTGTAGCTAGATCCCACCCTCATCCACTCACAACACAGATCCTGTTCTCTTGAAGTGAGACATGCCAGTGTGAGGTGGGGGCTAACTGTACCTATTTGATGTCTGGATTCAGGTGGGATTGGCTTCAGAATTACAGAACCCAAAGAGCCACCAGACCAGCGTTAGTCTAGAAGGAAACTTCATAATTAGCCTCCCTGTCCTCAGTTGTCCTGTAGTCCTGACAGACACTGAAAACATCTTTATCAAGGGCCTTCTTGAATTACTTCTGGATTGAGTGCCTTGAACAAAGATAATACCTAGACCTATAGGAATTCCATATAGGGACAGAAATTTCACTTCCACATCCCTCTGCATGCAGCTCATGAGTTCTTTAGCTTGCAGGAGACTCCCAGAATTCTCTCTTTCCAACAGAACCACTGTTTTCTCTTTGTTTCTGTCTTTTTTCCTATCATAGTTTTGTTGTTTCTGTTTGTTTATTTTTTCTTTATCTTTATCTTTATTTATCTTTCCTCTCCCTTAAATTTTATACTATCTACCTCTGCTGATGGTGGGTCAGGTAGGAATGCAGTAAGGAGCTCCATCAGCAGCAACAGAGAGTACAGTTCAACGCAGACTTAGGGGATGGTGCTATAAAAGAATATTTAGAAGCTTGGAAGGTGTACAGCTAGGGGAATTTATAGCAGAATCAAGAAATCCATTGCTTTTGAAATCAAGACCTTCAGCTGCTCCTGGAGCCACAATTGTTGAGTCACTTCTCTTTGGAATGGGCATAAATACGGATTTCTTCCAATCAGTTGGCCAGATAGTTGTCTTCCAAATTTTTTGTCAGAGATGAGTGAGTGCCTCCTGTGCTGTCTCACTTTCTTGAAAGATTTCAATTTTTATTTCATTGGTTCCTTGTGCCTTGTTCTTTCCCAATTCCTGCAATACACCTTGGACTTCTTCCTTCAGTATCATTGACTCTTGATCATATGCACATCTTGAAATGGTTGAACATTAACCATTTCCTGTTGGTACAGTGAATCTGCATTCTTTCCATCTTCTCTTGATGCTTCCTGCATCTTTCAGTAATTTGCCCAGAGAATCGTTAAAGAAAAAAAGTCGAGGCTTGAATTTAATTCTTCTGTTCTTCCAGCTTGAGAAATGCTAAGTGTGTTCTTCATTTTTTGGTTTTCTGATTCCAGATCTTTGCACATTTTGTTTTAATATTTGGTTTTATCTTCTTGAGCTTATCTTTGAAATTTTCTGTTCATGCATGAAATTATTGATGTCATCCCACAACTCTTCTGGTCTTCAGAAGATGTCAGATTGAAGCCTAAGGTGTGCCTTACCCAAGCCATGGCATTTTCAATAACCTCATATGCATGTGAATGTTGGACAGTGTATAAGGAATACCTTAGAAGAATTTATGCTTTTGAGTTATGATGTTGGAGGATAATGTTGAAAATGTCATTGGCTGCCAAAAGAACCAACAGATCTGTGTTGGAAGAAGTGCTTCCAAAGTCCTCTTAGAAGCCAGGAGGACCAAATTTCATCTCTCATACTTTGAATATATTGTCAGGAGGGACCAGTCACTGGAGAAGGATATTATGTTTGGTAAGGTGGAGGATCAGAGACAAAGAGGAAGACTTCCAATAAGATTGACTGGTAAAGAGGCAGCAAAAGTGATTTCAAGTGAGGAAACAATTATGAGGTTGTCACAGGACTGGATAGTGTTTTTCTGTAGTGCATAGGGTTGCTGAGAGTTGGTATCAACTCAATGGAACATAACAACAACAAGCTCAAGAGTAAATTTCAGTTTCTCCTGGTACCCATTTTTTAATGCCATTTTAATTATATGTATATCACATTTAATATCCTTGATATCATTCCATAAATGCTTGTCCTTTCATCATAATTTTCCAATGCAAAAATGTATGCTCAAACGCCCAAGGCACAGGCACACCCACTGAGGCCAAGGCCTGACCTGAGACCCAACCCACCCACAGACTGGTCACAAAGACTCAGGCCCAATTAAGGCCCAAATCGACTACCTGCCTCACGGCCCAGGCGGTCCGCAGACCGGTTGCTGCAGAGGTCCAGGGCCCTAAAGGCCCAATCTGCCGCATAGCCAGGTCACTGAGGCCCAGGGCCCTGAAGGTCCAACCCGCCACGTATCCCGGTCTCCGAGGCACAGGACCCCCAGGCCCAATCTGCCCAACCAGCCCGCTGAGGCTCAAGCCGCCTCATGCCCAGCTGCTGATACCCAGGCCCCCTGAGTCCCAAACTGCCCTCCCGAGGCCCAAACGACCTGCCCGAGGCCCAATCCTCCTGTAGCCTGGTTGCTGATGTCCAGGCACCCAGAGGCCCAAACCGCCCGCCCTAGGCTCAACCCAGCCGCCTGAGGCTCAAACGGCCAGCCACAGAGGCCCTGGCACAACTGAGGCCCAAAAAAGTTACTCTGAGTTAAGCAATAAGGAGAGTGAAAAGGGAAGACCACGTCCTGATCACATCTTCCTGGAGGCAATCAGAAAACATAAAAAATTACCAAAACACATAATTAATTAATTATTAGGGTCACAGATAAACATTAAACATGTCCAAGAAGCAAAAGCAGATGGCCATATCGGCACATGTCCAAAAAACAAGATAAAATTTCTGAGACAAATGAACCAGAAGTAGAC
>NW_006408840.1:2352161-2353373 GCF_000296735.1 Chrysochloris asiatica
TGAAGAACAAGGAAGCGGTAAATCACCGCATAACATGGGTGAATCTTGAGGACATTATGCTAAGTGAAATTATTCAGTCACAAAAAGAGAAATACTGCATAAGATCACTACTGTAAAAGACTAAGAAAAAGAAATTATACTAAAAGGGGATAGGGAGAAGTCTTTGTTGGTTGTTGGGAAGTTGGTGATGGGTGGGGGGAAGAGGGGAGGGCCGAACATAGGGTGGGGATTGGACACAGGATAGCTTGAATGCTAGGGAGGGGGGCAATATACAAAGAGGGAGAGGGAAGTGAAGAAACGGGGCAAATGGGAGAACAATTGGGCATGTTCGAAAGGGCTAAATGGGTCAGAGTTAAAGGACGATATATGCACAGCCTTGGAATTGCAGGGCTCTGAGACACAGGGATTGAGTCATGGTTGGAATGGGGGCGGGGGGGAACCATGTTAAGATGCTTGACTGTTTTTTGTTTGTTTGTTTGTTTTAATCTTGGTTTCCCTTGCATTATTAATATAGAGTAGACACTGGAGACGGAGAGAAAGGAATAGTCAGAAACACCGCACTAGAAGGCTTGTAAGTCCGTCTTCTACCTATGACTGATTGGAATACCTAAAATGGGGCTACAGCGTACCCAGTGAACGAGGCTTCTTGTGGAGCCTTTGCAATACATAAAACTATAGGTAGAAACCAGAACCACATCCAGATCTCCAGAGATGAGAAATCTCCTCTTGAAAGGACGAGCAGACCAGCTTGGAGCAGCTAGAAGAATAAAAGATACCTCTTGAAAGAAAGACCTGCGGTGAAAAATGGAGGCAGATGGACTGTTTGTTACTACAATAACAAACATATCGCTTCCCTAGGAAACATCAAGGCAAATGACCAGGTCCCCTAAACACAAAACCCCTCCCAAGACTAAGACTCAATAGAAACGCACACTCTGATTGGTGACCACACACATCACCAATGGGGGGAAGTGGAGTAAAAGCAGCAATGAAGTGGCAAGCTAAGGCCTACAATGTTCAGTGGACTTCTGTGGACCCAGTTGGGGACCTGGTTGGCAAGCAGTGTGAAGAGGCCTAGGGACTCTTGGGCCCAGAGTCAGTGGCGTGGACATGGAGGACTCGAGAGGAGAGTGGAGCTACCAGCTGACAGGAAGAGAGGACATATGCACAGGAGCGCCCACACTTGCAGATGATACCCACGTGACCTGGACC
>NW_006408840.1:2354087-2354833 GCF_000296735.1 Chrysochloris asiatica
GTAGAGGGTGGGTTTCTCTATTGCCTTTAGTAAAACTTTACTTGCATAGGTTATCAAATTATTATCCAATGATTTCTGCCTTCCACAGGGTCACCTCTTTTTGGAATGGGCACAAATATGGATCTCTTCCAATCAGTCTGCCAGATAGTTGTCTTCAAAATTTCTTGGCATAGTTGAGTGAGTGCTTCCAGTGCCACCTAACTTTCTTGAATGAGTTTAGTTTTTATTCCACATTTTTCTGGTGGCTTGTTCTTTGCCAATTCCTTCATGCACCTTGGACTTCCTCCGTCAGTATCATTGGCTCTTGATCATATGCTACCTCTTGAAACAGTTAAACATCAACCATTTCCTTTTGGTACAGTGATTCTGTGTGTTATTTCCATTTTCTTTTGATGCTTTCTGCATCATTCAATAATTTGCTCAGAGAGTGCTTCAATAATGGAAGTCAAGGCTTGAATTTTTTCTTCAGTTCCCCCAGCTTGAGAAATGCTGAGCATGTTCTTTCCTTTTAGTTTTCTGATTCCATATCTTTACAAATTTCATTATAATATTTGACTTTTTCTTCTTGAGCTGACCTTTGATGTTTTCTATTCAGCTCTTGTGCCTCCTCATTTCTTCAGTTTGCTTTAGCATCACTATGCTAGAGAACCATTTCAGTGTCTCTTCTGACATCCATTTTGACCTTTTCCTTCTTTCTTGTCTTCTTAATGACTTTTTGCTTTCTTCATGTATGGTGTTCTTGATGT
>NW_006408840.1:2355258-2361543 GCF_000296735.1 Chrysochloris asiatica
AATATTTAGTCATTGAAAAACTTATGAATAGCAGAGAAACACTGTCAGATATAGTGTCAGAAACTTAGCCCCTCATATCAGAAGGCACTCAAAATGCAACTCCTCAAAGTAGAGTTGACCGTGATGACGCCAATGGAAAAAAGTTCTCAGGTCCTTCATTTTCTTATGTTGTGCAACTCAAAATAAAGAGAAACAGCTGTAAACATCCTTTAATAATTGAAACATGGAATGTACAAAGTATGAATCTAGGAAAATTGGAATTTATTAAAAATGACATGGAATGCATAAACATCAATATCTTAGGCATCAGTCAGCAGAAATTGACAGATATTGGCTATATACTATGCCAGGAAATGCAAATTAAAGAGGAATGGTGTTGCATTGATTGTCAAAAAGGACATATCCAGATCAGTCATGCAGTACAATGATCTCTGTGATAGGATTATATCCATGCACCTACAGAGAAGCCCAGTTAATACCATTATTATTCAAAGTTATGCACCAACCACTAAAACCAGTGAGGATGAAATAGAGAATTCTACTAATGTCTTCAATTTGTAATTGATCAAGCATGCAATAAAGATGTATTGACCATTACTGGAAATTATAATGCAAAGTTTGGAAACAAAGAGGAAGGATCAGTAGTTGGAAAATATGGCCTTGGTGATAGAAATGATGCTGGAGACTGCATGATAGAATTCTGCAAAACCAAAGGTTTGTTCATTTCAAATATCTTCTTTAGGAAGAATAAGAGATGATTGTACATATGAACTTTACTAGATGGAATGCACAGAAAGCCAGCAACTATTGAGTCAAACAATTTTGAAAATATTGCAGGATAAAATGGTGTTTCATTCTGGTATACCAGTAATGTCACTATGAATTGAAGCCAACACTAGGGCTCCTAACATCAGAAATTTATTATCCATTGGAACATGTTACACAATGTAGACCCTTATATATTTTTGAGGAGTGATTATTGAAAACTTTCATTTCAAAGTTACTTTTAAAGACAGCATTTTCTTCATAGTGTTTAATTATACTGATTCAAAAGATAATGTCTTGATTTGATATCACCATTATAAAAATGATGTTTCTAGGGAATATAAAGGTTTCAGGACTAGAGCTTAAATCACTGTCAGTGGGACCTGTATTTAATTAGTTTTTGATATCTTCTCTACTTAAGACTGATATATTAACTTGCTAGGGCTTTATTTTTCATTAGTAAAGTCCCATACTGATTAACTTGTTCTATGATCTGTGTAATCAATTGTTTATCATGAATTGAGCCAACAGCTGCAGAACACAGTTGGAAATAACCCAGGAGCAAAGGAAGACACGATTTCATGAAGATAAAAACAAAACATAAGGAATCATGCCAACTAAAATATAACTTATGCAAAGATGATTTTAAAGATGTCCCTTGTGTGCCACTTCCTATGAATTAATGAGAATGAGTCACAGCCCTCAGGTTCTAAAGTAAAACCCCTGACACAATGTAGGAAGTAAGTTATCTGTAAGCATAATTGAAAGGTTCAAGATCCTGTTGTGTACACTGAGAAGTTTAATTATTTTGCCAGAAAAAAAAAAAGTGGTAATCTCTAGAGTCTCTTTGCATGTGTGTGTGTGTGTGTGTTTTAATTATATGTATCTGCTGAATTTAAATGCATTTGTTATTTATGTTCATGAAACATAATTTTTTTTTCTTTTTGAAATACAGCTTAAGATGATTATGTTTGTTTGTTTTTTCTTTTTGATATACAGTTTAAGAATAGATTTACAATTCATCAATTCTCAGATGTAAAAATAGACATAAATATAATGATAAATACTATGTTGATATATGGAGAACTATCAGCCATCAGTGATGAATTCTATAGCGTTAAATTTTATTTATAGATTTTTTTAGCAATGAATTTTTAAGACTTAGAAGCCCTGATAGCACAATGATTAAGCTCTTGGCTGCTTTCTAAAAGGTCAGTGAATGGATACAACTAGCTGCCCTGTGTGAGATACATGTGGCAGTCTTCTTTTCCAAAGATTTACAGTTTTGAAAATTGTACGAGGTAGTTCTACTTTATCCTTTAGGGTCATTATAAGTTAAAATCAACTTGACAGCAACAAAATTTATTATTTTTTTAAGGAGGCATTCACCAACAAATATAAAAAGACATTAAAAAAAAATAACATAGTGTGTAAGTGCATCATGCATTCAAATATATAATTGAATTTCATTTTTGCTTTTGGGAGCTTTTATTACTTATTTGTCTTTTTTTAAATGTACTAATTTAAAGCTTTATATTTTAATTCTTTCTCTTACTAATGATGTGTCCTAAAGTCATTAAAATTTGCAAAATGTTATTTATCACATTTATAAAATATGAAGAAGAATACCATTTATCTTCAATGATTTTTTTCTATACAAGGCAAGAGGACTCCTGGAAATAGTAGTCCATAATAATTTCTAATAATTTAATGAAGGAAATTCTCTTAATCAATTTGGACTTGATCCTGGGGATCTTTATTTTTCATGTATCCATTCACTTATGTCTTTCACTGTCACTGCACTGTGAGGGAGCTGTGGTATACACCCACTACTCTTGGGTATGTAAAACTATCTCTTCTTTAAAAGATTCAATGAATATCTTTTTTGCTCTATCAAAAACAAACCATTCCATATCCTTCCTCTTGTAGCTTTCAACTTCTAGAAAATAAAGAGATAAAATGCTATGGAGAGACCTACCTGGCAAGTAATTTCTACTTTTTAATGGAAATTAAGTTAAGTAATGTAGTACCATAGAACTGTACCATAGAATTTTCTAGACTATTGTGATGCTGTGGGTTAATGTGCCAGACTGCAAAGCAGTTTGAACTGTAAGGTCGGCGGATCAAGTTCACCAGCTGCTCCTCAGAAACCCTATACAGGGTTGCTATGGGTCGGAACCAACTCGACGGCACTTAACAACAACAACAACTTTTACAAAAACAGACTGTCACACTTTTCTCTTACACAGTGGTTGATGGATTCAAACCATTGACCATGCAATATGTACCTGAAGACTTAATCATTGTGCAACCAAAGAGAATGTACAAATATATCTGGCAAAAGTATAGCCAGAATGTTACTTAGAATGAGGATGTTGCCATTTTGTCTGATTTAGACTGGACATCACTTACATTTGACATTAGGAAGGACCAGTGCTTGACATTATGTTTGAAATGACATCATGCTTGGTAAAGTAAATGGTGAACAGAGATAAAGAAGATCCTTACTGAGGCCTGAAAAAGTGGATACAACAATGAGCTTAAGCATACTTACATTTGTGGGAATGGCATAAGACCAGACAGAAATTTTTGTGTGTTTTATAGGGTTACTATGAATAAGAGGCATAGCATCTAACAACAACATCCCAGGAAAAATAAAAAGCTTTCTGCTCCAGTAAACATGTACACCCTGGGAAACCCTATGCAGGGTATCTGTAAGACAGAACTGATTCAACAACAGTTAACAAACAACAACAAAAACAACAATAGCTAAGATTTTAATCATCTTTTCACAAAATGTGCTTGATAACTATTTGAATATCTTCCTTGATTAACTGTCTATTCAAGTTCTTTTCTTTCTGTCTGTGGGTTTACTTTTGCTTTGTTGATACAATTCTTTGATATATAAAAGTGTTTATTTTTTTAATGAGGTCCCATTTATTTGTCAGCACCAGATTATTGAATATTGAAATATGATGAAGAGCACCAGAATACTGTCATATATACTGCAGAAAGATGAACCCCTCAAGTTGGAAGGCTTTCAAACTGGGGAAGAGATGTCTTCTCAAAGTAGAGATACTGGCAATGACACAAATGAAGTAAAGCCCTTAGGACTTTCATTTGCTGATGGAGCACAACTGAAAATGAAAACAAACAGCCTACAGACACCCATTAATAATCAGAACATGGAATTTATGAAGTATGAATTTAGGAAACTAGAAAATATCAAAATTAAACAGAATTCATAAACATAGAATTAGTGAGCTGAAAAGGATGGGTATTTTGAATCTGGCAATCACATGGTTTACTATGCTAGAAATAACAAATTGAAGAGGAAAGGCATTGCAGTCATCATCAAAAATAACATATCAAAAGCAGTCTTGAAAAACAATCCTGTCTGTGATAGGATAATATCAATAAACTTACAAGAAAGACTACTTTGCCACAATTATTTAAATCTACATACAAACCACTAAAGTCAGTGATGATAAAATTGAATAATTCTACCAACCTCTTTAGTATAAAATTAATCAAACATGCAATCAAGATGTATTGATAATTGCTGGCAATTGGAATAGGAATGTTTGAAATAAAGAGAAAGGATCAGTAGTTGGAAAATATGGGCTTGGTGAGAGAAATTATGCTGGAGATCACATGATTGAATTTTTAAAAAACTTTATTGGTGATTGAAACAATGCTGGAGACCGCATGATAGCATTTTCAAGACCAATGACTTCTTCATTAGAAATACATTTTTTAAGCAACATAAAGACAACTATACACATTGACTTCACCAGGTAGAATACACAGAAATCAAATTGACTACATCTGTGGAAAGAGATGGTGGAAAAGGTCCATATCATCAACCAAACCAAGGCCAATGGGCAGTTTGTATAGCAGACCAAAAATTGCTCATATTCAAATTCAGTCTGAAGCTGAAGGAAAGTAAAACAAATCCACAAGAACCAAAATATGACCTTGAATATATCCCATCTTAATTTAGAGATCATCTGAAAAGCAAATATAATGCATTAAACACTAAAGACCAAAGACCAGAAGAGCTAAAAGATGGTACCAGGAACATCGCACAGAAAGAAAGCAAAAGGTATATAAGAAACAAGAAAGAAGGAAAAGACCAAAATGGATATCAGAAGATACTCTGAAACTTGTTTTCCAGCTTAGAGATGCTAAAGTAAATGGAAGAAGAGAAGAGATATACGAGTAGAATGGAATATTTCAAAGCTCCACTCAAGAAGATAAAGTCAAGTATTACAATGAAATGTGATAAGACCTAAAGTTAGACCAAGAGGGAAGAACACTCAGCATTTCTCAAGCTAAGGAAACTGAAGAAAAAATACAAACCACAACTTATGGTATTGAAGGATTTTCTGAGCAAAATATTCAATGATGCAGAATGCATCAAAAGAAGATGGGAGGAATACACAGAGGCACTGTACCAAAAAGAAATGGTAGATGTTAAAACATTTCAAGAGGTAGTACAGGATTTCAAGGATCCTAAAGGAAGAAGTCCAAGGTGCATTGAAGGCATTGACAAAGAGCACAGCACTTGAAACAGAGGGAATACAAATTGAAATCTTTCAATAAACTGATGTGGCACTGGAGGCACTCACTCATCTATACAAAGAATTTTATAAGACAACTAACTGGCCAACTGAGTGTAAGAGATCCGTATGTGTTCCCATTCCAAAGACAGGGGAATCAACATAATGCAAAATTATTGTCAAATATCATTTATATCCCATGTAAGTAAAGTTTTATATTGACATAGAACTTCCAGAGGTTCAAGCCCCACTCAGAAGAGGACATGGATCAAAGGACATCATTGCCGACATCAGATGGATCTTGCTGAAAGCAGAGAATACCAAAAAGCTGTTTGCCTGTGCTTTATTGACTATGCAAAGGCTTTCAATTGTGTATCATGGCAAGTTTGGACAACATTGTGAAATATGAATATTCTGGACACTTAATTTTGTTCTTGAGGAACCTGGATATGGACCAAGAGGCAGTTGTTATAATACAGCAAGGGAACACTGGATAGTTTAAAATTAGGAAAGTTGTGTGCCAGTTTTGTAATCTTTCACCAAAATTATTCAATCTGTATTGCTGTTGTTATTGTTGTTGTTAGGTGCCATTGAGTCGGTACCAACTCATAGCCAACTCATAACACAGCAGAACAAAACACTGCTGGATCCTGGGCCAACCTCACTATCGTTGCCACGCTTGAGCCTACTGATGCTGCCACTTTGCCAATCCATCTCGCTAGAGGTCTTCCTCTTTTTCTCTGACCTCCACTTTATCAAACATGATATCCTTCTCCAGTGACTGGTGCCTTCTGACAATATGTCCGAATTATAAGAAATGAAGTTTGGCTATCCTGGCCTTCAAGGAGCACTCTGGTTGAATTTCTTCCAACACAGATCTGTTTGTTCTTTTGGCAGCCCATGGCACTTTCAATATTCTCCTCCAACACCATAACTCAAAAGCATCAATTCTTCTACA
>NW_006408840.1:2366428-2370649 GCF_000296735.1 Chrysochloris asiatica
CCAAAAGAACCAACAGTTCTGTGTTGGAGAAGTACAGCCAGGGTGCTCCTTGGAGGCCAGGATGGCCAAACTTCGTCTCTCATATTTCAGAATTGTTGTCCGGAGGGACCAGTCATTAGAGAAGGATATCCTGTTGGGTAAGTTGGAGGGTCAGAGAAAGAAAGGAAGACCCCCAGCGAAATGGATTGGCAAAGTGGCAGCATTAATGTGCCTAAGCGTGGCAACAATTGTGAGGTTGTCCCAAGATCAGGCAGTGTTTTGTTCTGTTGTGCATAGGGTTGCTATGAGTCTGTAGCAACTTGGTGGCACCTAACAACAACACCATAGAAGGGATTTAGCATTTTTTCCCCATTTACTTAGGACTTTTATTTTAAATTGTGTGAAAGTATATAGGACAAATTATCAATTTTACATTCAATAAATTATATTTCATTTCATTGCAATGATTATAATCCCTTCCAAGTACCATCAGTTAACAGTATTTACCTCTATTACTTTTCCCCCTTTGATGTACACATACAAAACAGAAAATAAGTATTTGTTTAAATGTCCAAAGGACACACTTTGCAAACCAGCCTCCTGTCCGCAGGCACACAGCTTTCCCAGTCCATGAGTCTGCAGTCCTCAGCTGCTCTACTCTATACCATCACTTCTGCCACTGTCTCTGTTGTTGCTGTTTTTATGGTTAGGAACTTATGCTTCACTCATGCTTTTCCCTCTTGATGGTCCTAGTGTCTTCTGTTGTTGAAATGAAAGATTGATTAACTATCCCTACTCCTTTTAGTTACACATCTACATTTACAGTTATGACAATCACAATTATTCCTGATAACAAATATTCACAATTGAATCATAAAATCTTATCCCCATCCTCCCCTATTCCCTTTAACTAGATCCATCTGGAAAAGGGGAAAACTATTCAGTGGGGGATTCTACCTTACTCCCGTTTTTCTGAAACTAATCACACACATGAAAGCTTGTAAGCCAGTCACTTTGTGCCTTTATAGTGCCCCATTTTTACAGCCAATTCCTAAGTTGTTGGTCCCTATTAACCCAGTGTACTAAAAAGGTTAGCTTGACCCTTGATATGAAGAATACTTCCTTTGCAGTTCGAATTTTGAGCAACTATGTCCAGATTATTAAATTGTAGCAATGTATGCTTTCTCCTTGTGTTAGACTTATTTATCTTCATCTGGTCATGTTCTGGTCAACTAGTCATTCAAGCTAGATCAAGTAGGTACTATCTGCAAGTTTGGGAGTTAATGCATGCCTCCACCCACCTCAGACCAACTGGCTACTTCACTCTCAGCTCTAACCACCAGTGGATAGGTCAGTGTCCATGGACTTGGAAATTCACATGCCTCTCTAAACTTCAGACCAACAAACCCTTCCTCTTCTCTCTCTCAAGTCAAGTTCAATGGGTGTCTATGAAAATTGGTCAAACTCAGCAAACTCAGCCTATGTCTTCATTCCTGCATTTCCCCCACTTACACTGATAAGTAGACCATGGTGGTTAATAGCAAACATATATGACTGCTCATATGTTCCCTGTGGGTTTCAGTCTTAGAAGGTGGGTTTACCCTGATGGGCTAACTTTCTTTTCCTTGATGACTCCAAGGCAACAGTTTTCTTGATATTCTAACAGCTGAACAGTTTGCTTTAAAAAACGCAAAAAAAAAAAAAACAAACAAAAAAAGCTTTCATGGTGAAATAAGTGATAGTATACATGGGAAATTTTGATTGGTTTTACACTCATCATCCTATCGTACTTCTTTGTTTCTTTGCAATGATTACAATCCTTCCTGTGCATCATCATTCAACAGTATTTGCTTCTTTCCCTCTGGTTGATTTTTTTTGTTTGTTTGTTTATGTACAAAAACACTCAGGAATAGATAATTATTTAAAGAACCAAAGGGCACATTCTGCAAGCCTGATTCCTGGCTGCCAGCACACAGCCTTTATCTTTCCATAAGTCTAGATTCCTCAGCTGCTCTGTCTTTCCATGTTGTCATCTCTGCCTCCATCTCTGGTGTTGCTGCTCCTCTGGATAGGGTCCCACATTCCACTCAGGCTCTTTTCTCTTGATGGTCTCAGGGTCTTCTGTTCCTGGAATGTAAGATTAACTACTCCCCCCTTTATGTTATAAAACTTCTAACTTACAGCTGCGACAATCACAATTCATCATGTTAACAATTACTCACAATTAAATCCTAAGAATCTTAACCCCATCTCTTTTCACCAGACCCATCTACCCATCTAGACAAGATGAAAACCATTAGGGATTCTACCTTCCCCTGAAATTAAATTCCTTCTTGAAAACATGTAAGCCAGTTACTTCCTGAGTTTATAGCCACCCCAACCCCTATTTAAAGTAGCCAATATCTAAGTTGCCCATCCCTATCAACCTTGTATACAGAAGGGATTGGGTTGATCCTTGATGTGAAGACTTCTTCCCTCTCAGTTGGTATTTTTAACTACTACATCCATAAGTATAGGTCAAGTTCATCAAATTTTAGCAACTTACATTTGTTTCCTTTATCAAATTTGTATATCGAGTTCTGATAATGAAGCCATAGAAGCTAGGTCAATTGGGTACTATCTTCAAGTTTGGGTGTTTTTGTACATCTCCCTTTACTTCTTATCAGCTGGATGCTTCACTCTCAGCTCCAGCCCTCCAGGGCTATGTCATTGTTCATGGGCCCAGGAATCCCCTGGTCTCACCATACTTCAGACCAACCACCCCTTCCTCTTCTTCCTCTTAACTCCAGGTCGACAGGAGTCTATGGGATGCAGTTGAACTCAACCCATACCTTCGTTGCTGCCATTCCCCTACTTCCACTCACCAGTAGACCAATATGGTCACCAGGAAGCTCACATGACTGCTCACATGCTCCCTTTGAGTTTCAATCTTGGAGAGGGGCTTTGTCCTGAAGGGACTTTTTTGTCTTGATGGCTCACTGGTAAACAACTTGGATGCTCTTGTAGTAGTGAATCAGTGTTATAACACTCTTTTTTTTTCTTCAAGTTTTTATTATGAATTATGTGATAGTTTACATGGGAGAATATTAGCTTTGCATTCATCCTATCTTATTTAATTTCATTGCAATGATTACAATCTCCTGCATGCATCATCAAACAACCAAGGGTATATCCCACAAGCCTAGGCCCCACCATCAACACACAGACCCTCTCCCTCCCTGAGTCCAGTGTCCCCAGCTGCTTCATCTCTCCACATCATCATCTTTGCCTTCATCTCTGGCATCATTGCTTCTCTGGATAGGGTCCAGCACTCCACTTTTCTCCTTTGATGGTCCCAGGGACCTCTGATCCTGGACTGCAAAATCAACACTCCCCTCTTTTTATTAAAAAGCATCTACCTTTACATTTCCAACACTCATAATTAGTCCTGATAGTAATTATTCACTATTGAACCACAAGAGTCTTATCCCCATCTCCTTTCATTAGCCCTATCCAGACAGGTTGGAAACCAATCAGTGGAGATTCTATATTCCCACACATCCTCTGGAACTAGGCTCACTCTTGAAAGCTTGTAATCCAGTTATTTCTTGCCTTTGTAGCCCCTCCCCCCTATTTTGGGTAGCTGATGTCTAAGTTGCCCATTCCTGTCAACCCTGTGTACCAAGGGGGGGTGGGGGGTGGGAATGATTCTTACTGTAAAGATTTGCTATCTCCTTTGAGCTACTACTTCCACAAGCATAGATCAAGTTCATCAAATTGTCGAGTTCTGATCAGCAGGAAAAACCCAAAACAAAGATGGCAGTATGATTGGCTACTACAAGAATAAGCAAGTTGTTTGCCGGGAAGCCATCAAGGCAGGCAATCAAGTCCCTTCAGGACAAACCCTCCTCTAAGACTGAAACTCAAAGGGAACTCATGGGCAGGCATTTAAGCTTGTTGGCCACTACATGGGTCTACTGGTGAGTGGAAAGGAGGAAAGGAAACTATGAAGAAATGAGCTGAGCTCAAACACATTCCATAGACTCCCGTTGACCTGGAGATGAGAAAGAGAAGAGGAAGAACTGTTTGGTTCAAAGTGTGGTAATACCTGGGGACACCTGAGCCCATGGTCAAGGACATAGCCATGGAGGGCTAGAGCTGAGAGGAATGTGAAGTGTCCAGCTGATAGGAAGTGAGGCAAGACATCCAAACTTGCAGAAAGTATTTATATAATCTAGCCTCAATAACTTGATAACCAGAACT